>NC_136909.1:69853501-70110730 GCF_949606895.1 Notothenia rossii
TGTATTGAAAAAAACATATTATTTGGTCTTCAGTGTTCGGTATTCAACATAATCGCTATATACAATAATCCTGACTAAAAAGGTAAAATAAAGACATCATGTAAATAATACACACATGATAATATTGTGTTAGTAAATGATAGGGCTTGTAGATTTGTCTGCCTACCTTTGTACTTAACATTGTTATTTTTTTAAGGTTAAAGTTACAGAATCTTTCTCCCAACACTTATATTTTGATTGGAATTTATTTGACAAAGAAATGTTCTATAGATATTGCGATGATATTGTTATTGTGCCTTATTTTGTGTGGTGATCTGACACCGTTACAGCCCCACTTTGAAAAACCTGGGTTATCAACTAAGAGCTGAGAAAACCCAACCTTTGCACTGAGGGAGTTGTGTTTTACGAGACACATGATAACTAAAAATGTGTGGAAAATGAGAAATGTTAGACGAGAGTCTCTTGCGTTTCTGCGATGAAGTTTTGAGTATTAGCATTCTGCTTTGCATCGGTTGTTTATACATGAGTGAAATGTAACCTAGTTGGTGCCAGGAAGGATGATTAACGTGAGGGTGTCTATTTTGAGCCTGTCAACCTAAACACACACGCACATAAACTGTACGAAGGAAACGGTTTTAAACGCAGGCTCTGATTGGGAAATGAATGTCTCTGCATGGCAGCGATGAACATTACTGTCTGCAGACCTCATGCAGAAAGCAGCTCCAAAATGTGACGAATCCATCTTCCGCCAGTTTCCCCCTTCACTTCAACACACCCAGAGCCAGAGCAACCCCTCCCACCACCACCACCACCCTCCCTACCCCTCCCCTGGGCCCCCTTCAGCCGGCTGCATGTCTCTGGAGGTCGCCTCTGACGTCAGCAGCTCGACTGGGCAGAGTGCCAGCCCTGTGGGCCCTTGATGGATGCGGTTGGTCTGAGAAATAGTCCGCTGTGTGTGGACCGAACGGAATAGACTCAACTCGGCCCGCTCAAACACATCTAATGACCCGTAAACACCCGACAGGCCCTTTCCCGCTCCCTTTCTTCTGTCTATCACACACACTGACAATTAGAGGAGACACATGTGAAGATGAGTGACTTGTACAGCAAATGGCCGGGATATTAAATGGAGGGCTGGTTATTCCTGGGAGAAAATATTCCTTTTTTTTTTTGCGCAATAAAATCAAACGACTGACATGGCTGCATTTGTGGTTGACTAGTCTGGAATTTATATGGGATTATTTGCCCAAATGTAACCAAAACAAAACATCACAGAAATTACAACCATGGGTCCATATCCTGGAATCCGCTGACCCAATCATTATGTCACAGTGATCCATGGAGCTGCAGCATGTGTGTGTGTGTGTGTGTGTGTGTGTGTGTGTGTGTGTGTGTGTGTGTGTGTGTGTGTGTGTGTGTGTGTGTGTGGGTGTGTGTGTGTGGGTGTGTGTGTGTGTTTCCGTGTTTGTCTCTGCATATGTGTGTGTGTGTGTGTGTGTGTGTGTGTGTGTGTGTGTGTGTGTGTGTGTGTGTGTGTGTGTGTGTGTGTGTGTGTGTGTGTGTGTGTGTGTGTGTGTGTGTGTGTGTGTGTGTGTGTGTGTGTGGAAGTGGGTTACCTGCAGGCCTGCTGCTGGTCTTCCTCTTCAGCCATCTGTCCAACGTCTCTGCGCTCACACTCTCCAACACAAAGTCGTCCAGCATCTGCGGGTGCAGCGAGAGGTAGGCCTTCACTTTCTCATCGGTCAAGCCTGAAGAGGAAATAAGTAAATTGTATTTTAGCCCACGCACTGCAGCTTTATTTATCACAATATGTCCAAATTAAAAATAATTCTGGGAGATGTTGCAGAAAATGTTGGAAATTCTGGAGAAGTCTGAAGGAGAGAAGACTAATGTATAAGAGGATGGAAACAAAACAACGTCATATGACAAGCTGCCAAAGGTCCACAGTGTTCCAGACAATCACCCAAACGAATGTACAGGCCAGAAACAGCCGAAGGTCATCTCTTGCTCTGACTGCGAGGTGAGAGCGGCAGCAGCGCCCATGTTCCAGCTAAAGCTTTCAGATAGCCGAGCTAGCTCACATATGTTTACTGTAAAGCTGCGTCTCCTGGGATAGGAGCCCCCAACAGAGGCAGCAGGATAAAGGAGGACTTGATTGTGCTTAATAGGCAATTAGGTTCTTGAGAGCCTGCTAAGTGCTGCTGTTTACTGTCTTTGTTGTCAGGGAAAAAAGCCATTTAACAGACCATCGTTGAGGGAAAGCTGTTTTTAAAACACCCGCTGGCGTCTGAGAGGCCGTCATGAAGCCCTGAGATACCATCGTGTTCAGGTCACTCACCAAAACGGAGTGTGTGTCTACGACAAAGACCTGTAGCTTTCTAAATTCAGCCATGAGACATCATTGCATCATGAGACCGCCGACACAGATCTGATATAAAATGGAACTGAAAGTAATAATTCCTGGAAGAGGAATAACAAAACCTATGCCCGTGCTAAATTGACATTTTACGACTCACAGTAATTGAGCTATGATAACGATAAGAGTAGAAAGCCGATCGTTGTATTCAGACAGCCGTGTCCGTTGTACTTTTATTTCGCTCTCTCACGAAATGCCAGGTTATCAGCAGCACCTGTGTATAATCCCTTCAGGTATAAATCACAGGAGGAGATGCAGCTGGAAGGCAGGTGTTCACCCGTCAGAGGCACGAACACACACACACACACAATGTTTACTTAAATAACTTGATAATCTTGATATTAGGGTGTTGACTAACTACAAACTTGTGGAGGGAAGCGAAAACAGGTAGCTGCAGGTAAAACATGTTTAAAAATCGCATTTGAGCAAAAATTCTGACTTTGAATTGAAATTAAGGAATCAAAGTGCTGCCGATTGGTTATCCGTCACAGCAGTTCCCTTCGACCTTTGATCTATTATCCCAGAACGAATAATTTGATGTTCAATTACGATGGATCATCTGCTCGGTGTGTGTGGGCTTGTATGTGTAGGTCGAGCAGGGCTTGTGGTTGCAGGCAAATAAGGCAAACAGAGGTGGGGGTTAGTTCAGGGGGTGGGGGACGCTGCGGTCTGACACTGTCCAGACACAAGACACAGATCTTCAGGAGCGAAACGCCTCACGAGACTCCTGGCCAGCTCTGACGCACATCGGCAGGATACGGCTTAATAAAACAGACAAAGTTAAGGGGGGGTGGATGGAGCTGCAGGGGACAGAAAGACACACAGAGAGGAGTAAAATGAGAACGCAGCAAAATACCCTTACGACTTTGTCCTATTTGAAACACAAAGGAGGCACTGTGATTAGTGACACTACAAAAAAACGAAAAAAACAAGGGGGCTGTGTCAATTTATGAATACAGGTTTTGTGTCGAAAATTATTAAGCTATCATTATGTGTGCACATGAACAGAAATAGTCAAATGTCCTATTTCCATGGGGCAAAAACCAACTGCAGTGTTTCAAATTTTACAGTGGGCACTTTATGGTTGCTTAAATGGTGTACATCCCTGTGCTGAAAATGGCCGGCCCACACGAGTAGATGAGAGAGAAAAAGAGCGTTTGTGAAACCTTATTGGCAAGAAACGACAAAACCATGATTGTCTAGAACAGCCACTTAACTTCTCTAGCTTCGGCCGATGGGCAAGAATGTGGAATAAAATAATAAGAATAATAAAAATATAAATAAATGTATATATATATATATATATATATATGTATATATATGTATATATATATATATATATATATATATATATATGTGAATAAAATTACGAAAACATTTCTACCCACATCTTAAGACAAGGGATTTACCTACGTTCGCTATTTTTGTTATAGTCAACAAATCACAAAAAAGTACCAACATTAGTCCATCTCCCAAACTTCCCCAACACATCTATCGTTGTCACTTTTAAGCTCATGTGTTCAAACTACACAGACCCAATATCAATATACATTAAGATGATTTGATGTAAAACAATATCACAATGCATTATTGGAAGGCAGTGCACAAGAAAGCCTTCAAAGGTTGACTTCCTCTCAAGTGAATGTCTATTTTTGAAAATGCTCGCAACTGCTTTAAGCATCACTGTTAGATTCATTAGGTATTATCATCAACATTTATCAGTTTAGAACAGGGGTGGTGAACCTCCGGCCCATATACGACCCGCGAGACCATTTGGCACGGCCCTCAAGGTCATTTATAAACAATGCAAAAAAGAAAAAAATTAAAGAAATCTAGACCGCAAAAGAATTAAACAAGCAAGTGCCTGTTTTTCCTGGCCACGGTCAGGGTCCTTGAACACAACACAAGCCTAACGTGTCATCACCATAGACTGTGGCCGTTTCTCAATCACGAGGAAACTGGCTTCCAAGCCAATATTTCAAGGATACTACGTCATCGAGTGCCGCCAAGGACTGTTCCAATCTCCAGCATACTTGGAATTCCACCGAGCCCACGTCCTTGGTTTGGGGGTAATTTCGAGGCTGCACATGGGTAGACTTCGCGTCCTTCAAATCCCCACAATGGTTTGCGCACGGACCAATTTCAAAAACCCTTGCGGAGAATGGCTGAACCGACGCAGCACAGCACACATTTAATGTAAGTATGTAGTGGCATAGAACATGTGTTTGTAAAATATGTTACTTTGTTGCATGTGTTATCACCAAAAATGTGTTCCGTGAAAGTAAAGCAAGTTCATAATTAGACATCGTGAAGTATTTATTTTCGGTACAGTTTATGTTGAAACCTTTAGAGAGAGTGGCACACTTGTTAGCGTGTTCCATTCTTCTTTGTCTTCCGAAGCCGTGGCTTGGAAGTATACTTGCTTCATTTCTGAAGGATGTGACTTGGAAGTATGCGACTACCAAGCCAGTATCCTCGCGATTGAGAAACGGCCAGTATATCATCACGTCATCACGTGGTATATGTCTCGTCTGACAGGGGTGCAGTTCTGACGGAGAGCACCAGAACGCCGCTCCGGGCCGGGACTTCACAAATTGCAGTAGTGGCACCCATAAAGAGCCGCACACATGCCGCAGTTTTTGCGTGGCTGTGTCTTTAGTTGTAAGCCCAGTGGTGATCTGTTCATATGTCACACTGATCATACAGTCAATACATTTGTTGTTATTAGCATCTGGTTAGCTAGCTATGCTAACGAATATAAGCAGTTTTTTCTCCAACCAGTGAGGTAAAGGCACATCTTTATATGATCAATTATAGTTATAAAAACACAAGAGAATAAAGTGAACAGGTATAAAATACTATATGACAGTAAAAAAAAATGTTGTTAATAAAACAAGAATACAGTTTGAAAGGGGAGTGATTTGTAAAATATCCATAAAGAAAAATACAATCTGTTTACAGTTCTGTTTCATATGGATGTTGAGAGATGTATCCATAGATCTCTTCATTTTGCTCTCAAAGTGCACCAGATTGATGCTTTTAACTTCAACATTTAAAACAAAAATCTTCCCGGGGGAGCATGGGACCCCCCTAGAGGAGGTTAAGTCCCCCCCGACTTAAATCATGTTCACATGGATAGGAAACTAAATACATTTGCACACATCTTGTGTCCATATCTTTCTGTTCTGGTGGTCATGCCACACCGTGCACGTGCATGCATACGCGAGTCATGGTAAGATATCTGGATTAAGAGGTTGCTTTTTCTTTGCACAGCAGGAAAGAAAGGCGAAATGAATGGGATGTGATTTTAGTATTTTTAAGAAGAGGTCAATCATTTGTAAGGCCCTCGGAGGATGTTGAAAACATTTAAATGGCCCTTGAGAGGAAAAAGGTTCCCCACCCCTGGTTTAGAAGAATGAATCACGAGGTACTAGTAATGAGTCAGGTCTAGGGATGGGTATCGTTAGGATTTTATCCATACCGATACCGCTTATTGATACCGGTATTTTTTAATACTCTTATCGATACTTTTCAATAATTTGGTGCTCAAAATTATAGACATGATACTGTAACAAGATGTGAAGATTAAACAACAGTCATTTTATTGTAATTTATTTGTATTTATTACTTAATGTAACTTTTTCAATGTCATACCAAGCAGGTATGAGTGTGTTTGACGGTGTCTCTTGAAGGGGGGAGGTTATTAGGGGCAGTTCATAAATCCATGTAAACATGACCATTATTCAGTTAAAACGAGACGCTGCATGTGCACCTCCTAAACCGGAAGCTCCGGTCGGCTAACCATTATAATCTGTTTATTATTTATAATTGTAATGATGGATTATCAGTAATCATTTTAAAGTTAACATGAATTAATGCTTTGACAAGTGTGCAAACAAGACGGCAGGCGAAAACCCTTTTAAAATGCGTGTTTTCTGAATGGAGATCAGATCGATCAGGCTAAACTAACCTGTAGCTGCTCCGTCCACACTCACAACAGCGCCATACAGACATAAATAAAGCAGCGACTGTGTTCACCATGACATAGACAGCCTGTGCTTTTTACATGTTTAACTTTTGCCCAGTTTCTGAACAGATATGAGGAGCTGTGAGCTCTGAGTGTGTGCTAACGGCTGATGTGTTGGGACATGTTGCGCCGTCGGGTGCTGACCAATCACAAAGCGTAATTTCTTGACTGGCAGCAAAAACAACCAATCACAGCAGTGCTTCTCTGGCTGGTTATGTCCAATCACAAACAAGAAGTGTTCTCCCTAAAGGAATACCCTTTCCGTCCTAATACCCTTTCCGTCCAATGTGAAATGCTGTGGTGTTTTCTGAAATGCTGTAGTGTTATTGTGAAATGCTGTGAGGTTTTCTGAAATGCTGTAGTGTTATTGTGAAATGCTGCGAGGTTTTCTGAAATGCTGTAGCGTTTTGTGAAATTCTGCGGCGTTTTGTGAAATGCTGCGGCGTTTTGTCAAATGCTGTAGCGTTTTGTGAAATTCTGCGGCGTTTTGTCAAATGCTGCGGTGTCGAGTATGTCGACGCGTCGACTTCAAAATATCGTCGACGACATATTTCCTCGTCGACGCATCGCCACACACACGTGGATCACCCAAAACAACAACAAGCAGTTCGCAATCGCACTTTAAACACTATGGAGACTGAAACGGCTACCACCTCCTCCTCACAGGATTGCACACGAAGCCCTGCAAAAAGCCCCCAAACAAAAACATCTCACCCTAGGTCTTTCAAATTGAATTTATTGAAATCTCCAATATCAACGTAAGAGCTTGTTCGTTTACTTTCTCCGTCTTTATATGTAGATATTACTTTTCTCCGTTAATCTCCGTCACGTTGTTTCCATAGCAACAACAACTTCCTTTCAACAGCGCTACCTCTCCTTCAAAATAAAAGCATATTCATAAATAGGAACAGCCCTAGCGTGTTGTGCAGCTTGAGTTCTTTGCACTTCGGTAGTGCTAACTATCTTATAGCTCTCCATGCGGTTTGTTCGTGCTTGGTTGGTTAGTAGTTAATGTTAGCTACCTAGCTAGCAGCGCCAGCTGTGTGTTAGTTAACGTTTGTCAGCATTTAATGTTGGATGGAATGGTAGCTAGTTTACGTCTGCAGAACACCTCTATCTAGCCGCTACTAACCCGGAACGAACAAACTGCACAGAGAGCTAACACATGTTGTGGTCGTTTACGAGTCAAACATAACATTAGACTAACGTTAGTCAGCTTATAGTATCAATGTATGTCAACTAACGGAGCCAAGCAATGTCCAGGCCAGGGCTGCACATAAGCTGGTGCGCAGTTGTCATGAATGAAGTAATGTTTTTCGGTATTTATTTGAGATACATTATGTTTTTTATAAATCAAACAACAGAAAAATAATCGTTAGATTAGTCGACTAATCGATGAAATAATCGCCCGATTAATCGTTTTCAAAATAATCGTTTCCCCCCCAGCACTACTGTGGTGTTTTCTGAAATGCTGTAGCGTTTTGTGAAATGCTGTGGTGTTTTCTGAAATGCTGTAGTGTTTTGTGAAATGCTGTGGCGTTTTCTGAAATTATGTAGTGTTTTCTGAAATGCTGCAGCGTTTTGTGAAACTCTGCGGCGTTTTGTGAAATTCTGCGGCGTTTTGTGAAATGCTGTGGCGTTTTCTGAAATTATGTAGTTTTTTCTGAAATGCTGCAGCGTTTTCTGAAATTATGTAGTATTTTGTGAAATGCTGTGGTGTCTTGCACTTCAAGGCCACCGTAGTAATTCATATACCGATAGCAGCACCGTTTGTCCAGCGGCTTAATGGTATACCAATACCGTCCAATCAGGTACCGGCACTGACTTAGTACCGGTTCTCGATACCCATCCCTAGTCAGGTCAAATAAATACTAGTTCGATAACACTTTGGTCTCAACATCCCAGCTTCTTTCTGTCGACCCTCTGATTCCTTCCAAAATCTCTCGAGCCGCAGCTCAACAAAATGTGACCGCAGTGACAGTCAGAGCTGTGGGATATGCGTCAATGTCCAAGGCCTGGGCCTACAACGACTAATCAAAGGTGCAGAAAGAACCGTCCAACAGGCTGTGGTCCGGCATGGTTAACCCACAAGGAACTACATGTGCTCAGTCGATCAGGAGGAAGAGGCTGCTGTGGGAGAAGAAAACACTTGGTCACTGGTTTGACCAGAGTTGTGTTCCTTTAACTTTGGTAAGATGTTCCTTCCCACTGGGACAAACAATGCTAAAGATCATGGCATCATCAAGATAAGCTTCGATAAGTTTTCGTACAAATGAATAGACGAGAAGCAGTTTCTTGTGCAGAATGACTGTGAGCAGTTTGAGTACAGTTAGCAGGGATTTTGGAGCGTGACTCAGACTTGAGCTTCCTGTGCATAAAACTAAAACTTAGTTTATGTTAAGTGAGGTTTGTTGCATAACACTTATCTTACGGCACACCCTGGGACTGGGAAGCAAAGGCCAAACCAGTCACAGTCTGTCTGGGTCTCACGTCTTCATGGTCCCTGCATGAACACTCTGTTTGACGGAGAATGCCTTAAGATACAGCCGGGGGATTGTATCCATTGTTGTGTGGCTTGCAGAGATGCTGTAAACTTTACTAATGTATTTCATGCTTTATATTAGAATAGTAAAGTATCAAGACAAGCATCTGCAATGAAACATGATAATGAGTCATTTGTTTAAGGATATTATTAAGTCAGAAGTCATAATAGGAGACTTTACAGGTCAACACTTATCAATGACACCAAAAGGGGAAACCACAGGGTATTTGTAAAGCTGCGTCTCTTTATAGGAAGCTGTGTAGCAAGGCCTCACTCTCTCTTAGTCTGTATCAAAAAGTTTCTGCTTATTAACAAGTTCAATGTTGTTAGATTTCGCCTCTTTATTCCATCACACAGTCTTCATCTGAAAGCTGAAGAACAGAGATTGTGACAGGACATCTCTTAAGCTTCTGATCCTCTCCCTATTGCATTTCTTTTCAACTTGATTTTATTTTATTATTACAATTTCTAACAAAAAGTGTCTTTGATGAGAGCAATCCCATTCACATATTATTCACAAGGTATGCTTTGTAATTCCCTTGGCTGTAATTTAGGTTATAAGATGATAAATCCTCGAAAAAAAGGATCAAAACTGTTGTTCACTCTATAAAAAGCTAAAGAAATTGGACAATTTATCACCTCCAGTGTTTAAGTTTCTCACCTTATGGCATTGTACACCAGGGTAGGATGATATAACTGTTGGGTGTTTTCAGCGTAGTGTTGAGTTACTATACAAACAATTATCTGGAAGGAGGATGTAAAGATGTTGTGTACAATCAGACAAAACTCTTTTCAAATAAGTTTTATCTAAAAAATGGTTAGTTGGAGGTGTCAGGGTAGAGATGGTCAACATTGAGGTCAGAAATGGTTTGACTGGTAACTATTGTTGTATGCAATAGGTAAATGACACACCTGAAGGAAAAGGGCTGTTTAACAAGGCTTCACGGCTAAGACAAAATGAATAAGATATTTAGCAGGTTTTCTCAAAAATGCATTGATCATTTAAAACAAATGTTGCGAAAATCTGCAACAGAAAAAGTTAATAAAGGCTTGTTTCTATAAGGTCATTAAAAGGCTGCCAGTCAAACGAACAATGGGTCGGTGAACAAAAAGGTAGAACATTTGATGGAAATATGTCAATACCGTTTGTATAATATTATTTGTAAGGTAGATGACATCGGATCTGTGTGGACGGAGGAGGAGAAGTTCTGTTTTGCTATTATTTTCCTTCTCTTAAGCGGAGCAGAAGGCTCAATGGACGGTTAATCGCATGCTTGATGTGCATCATTATTTATTCGCTTGGTCAGTTTGCATTGCACTTTGCCCCATGTTGCTTTTATTATTTTGTTACAAGACACGTGTAAACCTTCTTCGTGACATTTCAAGATTTCTTCTCCATTTCCACTCACGTTTTTTATATGCACAGTAACAAATGTGCATTTTAACAGGTGGATGGATGATCTTTGAGTTTACCAGAAGGTGTTTATTGTAGTTCAGAGTGAAGTGTGACTTGATCTGAGTTGTTATCTTGGTTACCAGTGGTTTAATGCAGGAAATAAACTAATGGAATCCTTTGCAAGATTTGTTTAATTTTATTTTAATGCTAAAAGTTATACAGAGTGCAAAAAAAGGGTTGCATATCCCTGGAGGGACTGCCGTAGTGTTACGGCCCGTCCACACAGCGGCGTGCGTTGAAGCTTGTCGGCGGGCGTGTCTGAAACTCGACCAACAACCAATCACAGTGATGCAAACACAGGTATGGTGAAAAAAGAGAGAACTATTCGAAGCAGGAAAAAAACAGCGTAATATACCATCTGACAATGGCCTGTGCTACAATCCTTCAATTAACTGGCTGTTCTTTATAATTTACTCAGATCAATAGGAGACAGAGATGTTAAGTTATAAATCAAGAGTTTTTATTATTATTTACAGCAGGGGTGGGGAACCTTTTTCCTTTACATTTGTACAACATCCTCCGAGGGCCTTACAAATTATTGAACTCAACCTCTGCTTAAAAAGACTAAAATCACAGCCCATTCATTTGGCCTTTCTTTCATGCTGTGCAAAGAAAAAGCAACCTCTTAATCCAGATATCTCACCATGACTCATGTTTGACGCATGCATGCACGCATTCACGTGCACGGTTGTGGCATGACCACCAAAACAGAAAGATATGGACACAAAATGTGTGCAAATGTGTTTAGTATCCTATCCATGTGAACATGATTTAAGTGGGGGGGACCTAACCTCCTCTCGGGGGGTCCGGGGGCATGCTCCCCCGGGAAGATTTTTTAAAAATATTGAAGTTAAAAGCATCAATCTGGTGCACTTTGAGAGCAACATGAGGAGATCTATGGATACATCTTTCAACACCCATATGAAACAGAACTGTAAGCAGATTTTTCTTTTTGGATATTTTACCAAATCACTCCCCTTTCAAACTCTATTCTTGTTATTTTTAACAACTTTTTTTTGTTACTGTCATAGAGTATTTTATACCTGTTAATAATTTAGTCTCTAATGTCTCATTAATAACTATAATGATCATATCAAGGTTTGCCTTAACCTCACTGAGCTGAGGTTATTTGAGCCTCTCAGGAGAGAGCTCTCTTCCACCTGGTTGTAGAAAAGCTCTTTAAATTTGTTAGCATAGCTAGCTAACCAGATGCTAATAACAACAGATCGCCACTGTGCTTACAACTAAAGACACAGCCTCGCAAACACTGCGGCATGTGTACGGCTCCTTATGGGTACTGCAATATTTGAAGAGCTGGAGCGGCGTTCCGATGCTCTCCGTTACTTTCAGACGAGACATAACCACGTGAAGACCTATGGTGAAGACACGTGTTGTGTTCAATGAACCTGTCCTTGGCCAGGAAAAACAGGCACTCGCTTGTTGAATTATTTTGCGATCTAGATTTCTTCTTCTTCTTGGAAGTGAGAAGTTGTCTGTCCGTCCATCAGTCGGACGGACTGACTGACTGACGGACTGACTGACTGACGGACTGACCCCCCCCCCCCCAAAAAAAGAAAACTCTTCGGTTCTCCACGAATTACACAAGTCACCCAAATCAGCGTTAAAAAAGCGGGAGGCGCCGAAAAGCGACTAATTTGCATCACTGCAATCACATGAATCTCCTGCCGCTGACACACAAGCAGCGGTTTGATTGGGTAGAGCTTGTACTGGCATATGATTCGATTGGCTGACGCTTCTGCCGAGGCTTCAGAAGTTGAACATTGCTCAACTTTTGCAGCGAGCCACGCCAGCAAAGCTCTGCTTCGCTTCCCACAATGCAGTTTGGCGAAAAGTGACGTCACCCCATTCAAAGTGAATGGTGAAGCTTTCAACGCACGCCGCTGTGTGGACGGGCCGTTAGTCTCTTTAATTGAAACACTAAACTTGTAAATGCAGATAAAAGGAATAGTTTAAGAGCTGCTAAGATCAGCAGCCAGCTCCACCCTATCTCTATTATTCATCTCTATTCCCCAGGAAGCATCTAGCTCTCGGTGTGATGCTGCTGCCCTGGACAGAAGTGAACGTGTGTCTTCAGCACTCCTGTCACACTAGGTCGGGCAGCAAGGTCAACAGCAGAGGTCGACCCCGCGGTGTTGATGTTTAGTGAGCAAGATGTTCCTCCTCTGCAACACATAGATGAAAAATGCACATGAGAGAAAAAGGGAAAAGACCACTTCTCTTGAAGCGCACTCCTTCTGGCAAAGAGTCAAGGGCAAGCTGCCAAGGTACTACTTTTCACTTTCCTGACATGAGGCTGAGGCAGGAAAGGGGAGGGAGGGGCGGAGGAGGGGTGCGTGCGTCAGCAGGTCCGCCTGGGACTCCCTTGCCAGGAGGTGGGAAGAGCATGTGGTTCTTATCTTATCTCTGGGAGGGCTTGGAGCACAGCGTCCAACACTGACATTTAGTGAGCGGCGAAGAAGAAAGAAGACTGAAGATGAAACGCTTTGACTCCTCTACCACT
The DNA here is from genome assembly GCF_949606895.1 of Notothenia rossii. NCBI lineage: Eukaryota > Metazoa > Chordata > Actinopteri > Perciformes > Nototheniidae > Notothenia > Notothenia rossii. The sequence continues at coordinate 69,866,464 of NC_136909.1, forward strand.
GCTCACCTGATTTATTCATCGAGCCTGCACTTGTAAACTTGGGTATGTGTTTGTAAGTATGCAGGTGAACACACACACATATAAAGTATATGTATATACACACGTCACATTCCACAGCAGCCAATGAGGTAACCAGATGCTAAATCAATATTTTCAATCAGTGAATAAGGGTCAAATCAAGCAAACTTTGTTGCACTATGGACTTTAACTACCATCCCATCACTACAAGAGAAAACGCCCCCGCATGGCGAAAACAAACACTTCTGCACGAACATGCAAGCTCACACATCACACTCTAGAGAGAGAGTGAGAGAGATTTCCATGGAAATGTAATTTGCATTATTTCCACTTCCATGGTCCAGGACAGTCATTAGATGTAAAGGGTAAGGGCTATAAATGGCAAACTGAGATGTAGATAAGGCATGCCCCTTGATCCACGGCCTAATAGTTCAATCACACAGGCAAGCAGCTACTCTTTAAACTGCAGTTACAGACACATTCAGGTCAAACTTCACCTTCAAATCAAGTTCTAAACTTTCTGGCGCCTTCCCTCCACGACAGCCAGAGGTGGAAGATCATGCAGCCTACCACAGCAAAGCTGGAGACGCCGCCTCGGAGTTAACATCTCATCTGAACTGGTGGTTTGATGTAGCACTGCCTCTGTTCCCCCCCAAGAGCCACATTGGTGATGAGGGGTCATGTTCCCCGCTCCACATCTGGACTGATGCTGAACTCTACAGCCGCTCTGCAGAGGGGCCAATGGGGACCCGGTAATGAGAACCCCAGATCTGTGCGTCTTCTCCAGTGCCCTGCTCTTTTATTAGCCTTGACACGAGGACAAGTTGTAAAGAAATCTACATGTATGTGGCCTTTTCCCATCCCCTCAGATACCAACCCACGACAAGCTATGGGGGGTCAACGGACGCCAATGCAATGAGTATGTCATCTGTTTCTCTGCTCAGATCGCACACGTGCCCTGGCCTTGATCCAGTTCGGCGCAGATCCTGATATAAAAAATGTATTCTAACTGCATCACAAGTTCATTTTCTTTGGCTTGAATTTCCTGAGGGTTTAAATAAACACGGAAGACAGATCACAAAAAGAGAACATTTGGCTTGTGCTCAGCTCGGTCTGGAATTATTTAGACATTCAAATTCCATTCAAGCTTTAATTTTCATATTTAATCATATCAAGTAATATATGCATTTTTATGTTGAGTGTGTCTTTATGAGTCCTCACTTTGAGAGAAAGGCATGTGCTGGGGAAGGAAATGTCCAGCATGAGCACTTCCTGCTCAACAATGAAGCCTCCTTCACTGAGTTAAGCAATTTGTCGACAACCAATTGGGTTTGAAAATGCCTGAGAGATCACATTAAGGCTGACCCAGTCTGACCTCTGCTCTGACGCAACCATTAACATCCCTGCACGCAAACATGCACACGCTTATATGTTTTCCCGCAACGTGAGACTTCAAACATTTTTAAAGGTCCCAGGACTGAATCTCTGCTTAGAATTACATTAGCGACCACAATGTAAAGGAGCCAACACGTTGTCTTTCAAACTGTTAAGACAGTCCAGCAACCAGTTGCATTTCAGAACAGACAAGCAATAATAGGAGTTGCTGGAATACAAAACAGCAGTAATGGGTGTTGGTTACATCTAAAGTGATCTAAATGTCTAGAAAGCATCCTATATAAGAGAAAAATATGTTCTTGAGTTTAAAAAAAACAAACATTGGATAATGCAGCCTATAATGAAATTACTCCGTGAGCAATCACATTGAAACATGCAGTGAGAAGGCAATCAGTGTGTCGAATTAATCCTACCTTTAATCTAGATTAATTGACAGCTGTACAGTTAAACATGACATCATAAATGGGAGCTATGATACTCACACATGATGACAATTATAGGAAAAGTGAAAGCAGGTATGTCGAATTTGTATCTGGACGACATATTTATTTTTAAGACAGTCTAATGTTTAGTCAGCCGCAGCCACCAACCTTGGTTTGCAAATTCAAAAAGTGTTGAAGCTTTGTAAAATCTCAAGTCTGTGTACTTTTTTGGTCAGTTTAAGGGTGGATACTTGCATACAATGCCTCAATAATACATTCCATGACTGCAGTTCACTGCTGTGTGGGTATTTTGGCATCTTTCAGTATCCCAAGACCCAAACGGCTAACTTGTCATTACAGGGTTGCCACAAAAGGTCACTTGAGGTGTCAGTTAAACAACCAGTTCCGCAAGTTATTCATATTTCACACAGTCAGTGTAAATTTGCCATAAAAAATATATATATAAATCACAATAATTCCTAAAGTAGAAGTTCCCACATTTACATTACACTGATTACCAATACTCAATTAATGCCAACGTATGCAAAACGGAGTGCAAATGTGCCACTGAGTAGCACAACTTCTAAGTGAATATTTTATGGGAAACATTTCATAAAGAATTACAGATGCATTCACTAAACTTTCTGCAATTTTTGTATCAAACTGGCAGTCATTTATCAATGTATTTAATATTTGTTTCCGATGAAAATAAGGTTAAATTGTGAGGAACAATTATAAAAGAATTAAGAAAATAAGGGAAACAACTGATATAAAACCATAATAAATTTCAATAGGACTTCTAGCACAGCTATAATATGACATGAGAACAAATTTAGTATAATTGCAATATACGTAGCTTTGGGAACACCGCATTAAATATTTAAAAATGTTGGTAAGTATGAATATAATAATTAATACGATCATATTTCCTAGACTCATATTTCTACTTGCTATTTTTCCTGGAACTAGTTTTACTGTACACTTTCTAAAGCCAACACTCCGGTGCTAGCTTTGGACTTCGCCTGGCTTTCTGATGCCATGTCTTATTGCAGGTCGCTGACGGTCCCCTGCATGAGCCAGATACCAAAGAGGGGATTCATAAACCCGGGATATATTTTTATTTTAAAAAATACTGTAGCGATGATCAATGCTGAATGCTCCCCGTCCAATAAAGTCCCCACTCATCTAGATCTGCTATCAATCTGACATTCATAAAGTTGTGAACACACATGGGCAAATAACGTACTCCTGCAGTACTAAAATATGTGCTTTCGCAGTGTTACTGAACATCAAAGCTTGTTATATTTGTGCGTATATTTAAGTTTGATTAAAAAAAAATAAAGAAGACCTACTTGCACCCAGGAAACAGTCCGTCAACCTTCTAAAACAGCTTGTTGAAGACGGGCCATCTTCCATGTCGGACTGTGAGCGCAAAAGGAGAGAGGAGCCCCGGAGAGAAGTGCGCCTCTGCAGCTGCAACTTGGTGCGTCTCGGCGAAAACCAAAACTATTCCAGTCCTCGTTGAGGTGATGGGTGTCCTCAATGCTTCAGGCTGTGCATCGTGCAAGAAGAGCAGTGTGCTGCCCCCCCTCCACCAGCGCTATGACCCAGCACTGGCCGAGGTGTAGCTACTGTCGGCCCGCCTCCTCCGCTGTGGATGTGCAGCAGCAGACTGGAGGAGCCGAGCCGACGACGTATAGACAGAGAGAGAGAGAGGGAAGAGAGAGAGGGATGGAGAGAGAGAGAAAGAGAGAGAGCGAGAGGGGAGGGGGAGAGAGAGAGAGAGAGAGAGGGGGGGGGGAGAATCACACACACACACACACACACACACACACACACACACACACACACACACACACACACACACACACACACACACACACACACACACACACACACACACACACACACACACACACACACACACACACACACACACACACACACACACACACACACACACACACACACACACACGGGAGAGAGGGAAAGCGCCCTATGAAAGCGCCAAGCAGTGTTTAGCTCGACTTCCACCTTCCGCTTTGGGTTTCAAAATAAAAGCCTGCATGATTGTGTAGCCTTGAAACGAACCGAAAATGACAATAGGCGCTTTCACACCGGAGTACTTTTCCCAGTATAGTTCCGATAGTTCTTGAAATGTTGGACAGGTGGTGGACCTCAACTCATCTAGGGGGGCATGCTCCCCGGGAAGATTTGTTTTTAAAGTTTGAAGTTGAATGCATCAATCTGCTGCACTTTGAGAGCGAAATTAGGGACTAAATATATGGATACATCTCTCGACACCACCCATGTGAAACAGAACTGAAAACAGATTTATTTTTTCTTTATGCATATTTTACAAATCACTCCCCTTTTAAACTGTATTTTTGTGTTACTGTCCTATAGTATGAGTTGGAATTATTCCATACCTGTTATTCTCTTGTTTTTTATAACTATAATGATCATATAAAAGGTGTGCCTTGGAAATACTTGTTTACATAAATGATTACCAAACCGTTTGAGACCCACTACTTTGACTAAAGTTAACTATCCAAACTCAGAGAGTCCTTTACCTCACTGAGCTGTAATTATCAGCCTCTCAGTCTGACAGGAGAGGACTCTCCCTCCACCTCTTTAATAACGTCCCCTACACACAGCGGCGTGCGTTGAAGCTTGGCAGCGGGCATGTCTGACGCTCGACCAACAACCAATCACATTAATCTCCCGCCCCAGACACACAAGCAGCGGTTTGATTGGCTAGAGCTTGTACTGGCATATGATTCGATTGGCTGACACTTCCGTTGAAGCTTCAAAAGTAAAACATTGCTCTACTTTTGAAGTGAGCTACGCTTTGCTCCCACAATGCAGTTTGGCGAAGCGTGACTTCACCCGATTCAAAGCAAATGGGCAGAAGCGTTGAAGCTTCAACGCACGCCGCCGTTTGTAGGGGCTGTTACAGCACCTTATATCGGGGTGCTAGTGGAGCACGCTTTTGAACTGTTAGCGCCGGAGCCTCGCAGCGGGGAAACTGTGGCGTGCATCATTTTACAACTAAAGACAGAGCTACACAAAAAACGCAGCATGTGTACGGCTCTGAGAATCTGCCTTGGTACAAAGTAGCAGTGAAAACATGGTAGCCTACGGAATTTCATTGATTTGGGCATTCTCACAATAAGCAGGAATGGATTTGATAATGACGCACTGACACAGCGCTCTACAGAAAGTGGCGAGTGGATAGACCGATTCACAGACTTTCCGCATAGTAAAAGTTGGGGGGTCTAAACTAATCATTTTAAAAGGTGGGGGGAACTTGTCCCACCCTCATATAATGGCTGTGACGCCCACGGGTGAAAGCGAAAACAGGCTATTTAAAATAGACTATACTCTACTCTTCATGCATAAATGCAGACAGACCCCAACATCTTTCAATATCAACATAGCCAGGGCTGGCATGATTAAGTAAATGAAAAACATGTCTACCTTTAGAAGAGTTGCAAGCGGCGAGTGTTGGTGCTGAACCTCAAGAGAATGGTGTTCTTCCATTCCGTTGTGCATTTTTTGGTTAAGTCTCTCTCAAACGCAAGTTGAACCAGCTGGGCATAGGCGGCGCGTGAGGCGGTTCAGGTTTGGGAAAGCTAAATCACTTTTTTTTACCTGACGCTGCCCGCCTCCGGCGTCTATAGAAAAGAGATCAACTCAGTGAAAGCACCGCCTGCTGGCCAATCAGAGCTCAGTGTGCGGAGTTTAAATCTATCAAGTCATATTACAGGATAAAGGAAATACAGTTTAAACTGCCGTATGCAGAGAAGATGCAGACGTGTCGCACTTATCATTCATATAACATCATCAATCAGATCATCGATCATATAATATCACAATATTTCCTTATCTGAGTCAGCTTCTCGAGCCGTATCTGGCCGTGCATCACCTACATTGTCACATACTGTATGCAGAAGTATTATTTTAAGCAACACATTAAGTTGACGAAACACTCAAATGTAATTAAAGTCAGACCCACTCTTGTCTTAGATGGGGCAGTGATATCATAAAACTGTTGTACGCTTTCAAACACTCTGTAGTTATTTTTTAACCAGTTGTTCTATTCACCCTTGCAGCTATGTGGCTTAGCCTTCCCTAGCCTACAGTACCCGCCGCCCCTGCAGCTGGGCCTTTTTTTGTGGAGCATTGCACGTCTATGGTCCGAAAAAACGTTTCTTAGAGGAGGCGCCAAATGTTAAGGCATGTTTGAAAGCAGTCATTACGCTTGGCATTGCCTTAAGGTGCGTGTGGTAATTGGAGATGATGTGCTGTATAGTCTAATCCCCCTCGATTGACTGTGACTGTTTTTGCATGCTGAAAAACAGTTTCGCAACTTCGTACTTCATTTACAGGTGATCCTGACAGGTCCATAATGTGCTTCACAGCCTTTGCATCAAGGAATGTGTCACTTTCTGGATTCAGCGCAGGAAGTGATTTGGCCAGCTGCGAGTTGCGCTCGCTGAATCTCTGATCCATTTCTCCAAGCACTGAATCAATCGTGCTGTAGTACAGTCTCTGAAGTTCTGTTTTGTCATCATCCCTGTGTCCTGTAGTTCCCTCGACTACATACCCATCCATATTAGGGTTGGCTCTGCGTCTCCGTTTGGGCACTTTGGTTCTCGGAGTAGCGCTGGCAGCCATGGCCATGTCCCACACTCCTCACCACAACGGAGTTTGCGTACACAAGCTGTTGCACAAGCCACGAGACTTAAACCTGTCATCAAGTTTGGTGGGTCCAGCAGAGCAAGAACTGTGTGCACTAACTGAGCAATGAATCCGAAACTGGGCTCAGTCATCTCACGCAGCAGGCCTGTTGCTTCCATTCGTATTTCTGCGCCGTGGGCCATCACATAATTAATCTCAGTCAAAAGGGATGTTATGTCGTTGAAGGATTTTATAATTACAGACACAGTGGCAAGATGTCCTGTCCATCTCTGTTCCAGAAGGCGTTTAAGGTACACACCCTTATAATCCACAGCAACTGTGGGCTTCTTGCAGAACTTGTAGAGGGCATTGCACACATGAAAGAAATCCACTAAAGCTGTCTCTGCTGACATAGCATTTACTACAACTAAGTGTAGCTGGTGGTTCAAACAGTGTACGTAAGGAATCTCACAACCTAGTTTTTTTTGCAGGAGCTTCTGGACGCCACCATGTTTCCCAGACATCAGAGCAGTCCCATCAAATACCTGGCTTAGTATCTTTGATGTGTCCAGTCCAACTTTGTTGAGCTCTGCCACGACTGTGTCCGTTAATGTCTGTGCATCACCTTTGTCAGCTGTCGATATGATCAGCAGGCGCTCTGCGACGCCATATGTCTCATTTACAAATCGAATGACAATCAAAATGTTTTAACACCCCGTGGGGTCACGGGTTCCATCTACTTTCAGTGTGTAAAAGGAGTCCCCTATTTCCTCCTCTATAGCCTCAGTCACCACATTGCTGAGTGTAGTTATGAGTTCATTTTGCATTTCGTGACAAGTGTAAGTGGCGTTTCGAGGGACTGATTTCACTACATCAGCCAATTTGGGGTCTTTTTTGATCGTATAGTCCAGCAGGGAGAGGAAAAGGCCACTGCCCCCCTTTGACATTTTATCAAAAGCCTCTATCTTCCCTCGTAAAGGCAGCTGGTTTTCCACCAGAAATCCAACAACATCAATAAGAGAGGAGATTTAATACCTGTTTTTTCGAAGTTGGTCTGCGTTAACAAGTGCAGAAATCTCCTTTCCAGTGCTGGCACGCCTCTCTTGCTCCTTCCACATTGCATTGCAAGAGAGATGCTCCTTTGAATTTCCATATTTATGAAATCCCTTGTCTCTCTCCACCACATTTTTCCAGTTACTGAAGCCAACAGTCACAAATATATCCATTCTCCGGGATTTGCTAGACTGCCGACAGCAGAAACAAAATGCAGCATCGGCCTTGACAATGTATTCAAGCCAGCCTCGGTTGTGATACCAAGCAGAGACAAACAAACGCTCCCTGCCAGTGAGGATGCTGTAAGGGTACTGTTTTAAAACAATTTGGTTGGGCTGATCAGTTCCATGATCATCTATGGGTTGATTTCCAGTGCTAACATTAGCTGCAGCAGGTGGATGGGCTTGGCTAGCAGGTGTATATTGGGAGAAAAAGGTTCCCATTTCTGATTGGCTGGACAAATTGCAAACCAAGGCCCGTAAAACTCCGAAAGGTTTTGTGAAGCCGCCATTGTATTTGCTGGCATTAGCATTATTAGCATTAGCCCAGCACACCAACGGAGAGAGACTAACTTATGGCAACAAAAAAAAAAAACATGGGAGCGGTGGAGTGATGAGGAGGTGTCTGCATTCACAACACCTGGGACCAGCAGCTTCTACTAAAGCCAGTCCCCAACTCCGGGGACTTCCAACCGGGGACTTTGGGTGGCAGTCAAGCCCCCAGGAGGTGTGAAAATATTCGTTGTGTCCAAACGGCGGTACTACAATTTCCGTATCAGTCCGTGATGTCATTGGGCCCAGAAAGATTTTTCCCAATTGACTAACATTGGGAAAGAAACGTCTGTAAATCAGCGGATAATTGTTTTTAAACTAAATAAACTACCCAGTATGTAGTGGTGTAGTGGTGCGGCCCATCGGGATTCGTCTGAAGTGGGCCGGTACTGAAGTGGGCCGTTCGGACGATGTGCCCCCCCCGTTGACAATTTACTAGCGGTATTTACTTGCAGTACCGAGGTGAGCCGGCGGTACCGAAGTGGGCCGATCGAGATCGGTTGAACCATAATGCTCATACCCATGGATGTATAATGAGAACGATATTACCCCTCCTGTACCCGGGCCCGGTGACACGATGGAATTAAGAGAGCTCAGACCCTCACTTTTATAGAGGTCGGAACATGTCATAAGTATAAATAAATAAAAGCATAAATACATTTAGGAATAAAAACATGAATAAATACAGGAATAAATAGGGTGCAGTGTTTTCAGGTAGATCCAGTGTGTGGGCTGTGGCTCAGCTGGAAAGCAGATGACTCAACCGCAGGGTCCCTGGTTCAACAACTGGTCAATTTGTCTTTTTTTTGTTTATAAAAGCTACAGCTAAATTAGATAATGTAGTTAATAATTATTTTATATGGTTAGGGTTAGGGTTATGGTCGGAAGTAGATGGGCGGGACTTCGCCTCTCTATAGAGTGGCGAAGTCCCTCCCTTTTATGGTGACCACCATGGGACCTTATTTAGGAAAAATTATGTATTGAAGTCAAGAAAACGTATCTTTCGATCCCGTTTGAATTGTGCCACGAATTACACATATGATGTTTGGCAATCTTAAAAAATGATTTCCATGTCAAAAAAGTCACAGTTTGTCGAAAACCTGTTGAAATATAAGACTATGACAAATACGCAACTAGAAAGAATACAAATCCCAGAATGCCGGTCCTGCATTCTGGCTCTTACGGAACCGACTAACTCCCCTTGTGTGTATGTACAGCTCTCAACATGCCCAGACTTGTAGTGATTTGCACCTCATTTAATACTTTTCGCCTCATTCTGAAAGAAAGAAGTGAAATGTGCCAACGTGACGGCCGTCTTGGTGTGTGGTGCAAAACGGGAGCTGTAGTTCATTGAGCGGTTTCACACAAAAAAAAGTGTTACTTCACAGTTTTACGACACATTTTTATTTTTTTGACTTGCAAAATTATCTTTTAAATTGACAAACATCAGATGTGTAATTCGTGGCACAATTCAAACGGAATCGAAAGATAATCTTTCTCTCCCCATTGACTTCAATACATAATTTTTCCAAAATAAGGTCCCATGGAGCTCCCCCGGAAAGGGAGGGACTACGCCTCTCTATGCCAGTGGGCTCTCCAGAGCCTCGCTGCTGTTTCCTGGTCCATGGTCAGTGGTCAAGTAGGAGACAGCGACAACTTCTACATTTATAGCATGGCAGTAACTTAATGGAGCATTAATTTCTGCATGCAATAACTGAGGTCCAGCACAGATTGTAAGCTGATGCAGGCGTGCCATTTAGCAAGGCACTGAATTGTTTCCAAGTGCTGCCCCTGACCTATGACCTTCTCAAAAACAGGGCTTCATCTGCAGAGTTGGGTTGGGTACTACCAAACCAAATGTAATTAATGGCTTGTGTAGAATAAGTAGGCTACCATCATCAAGAACAGTCAAACACAGTCAGACAAAAAGAGATCTGTCGGCTAAAATGAAGGGCAAACATTTTAACACACGATCATTGCTGTGCATCCTTATAAAGCATATTCAATGTACAGAAAACACAAACCATGAGAGTGAGATAACAAGCGGGGTCAGTCCAAAGTTTAGACTCTAAACATCAGCAGTCTAATTCCTTTCTTATCTGTCTTGAGATTTTAAACAAGGTTATTTTTTCTGAGGCAAATAAGATTAGTCTTTCTGCCTTCTTAGGGATCACTGTTGATATTTCAGCTCCTGACTTCAAATATCTGCAGAGACTCGCATTTAACAAAGGAATATATTCACTTTATTTTACTAGGAGCTCATTTACATAAATTCTAATTGTAAAAATCGCCTTGAATTGGCACAAAATAATGATCACTGTAGTTGAATCAATTAGCAAAAGATTAACTTCAGCAAAAGCTGCACATCTAACTGAAATGTTATAATCCCATACTAATAATATCCAATCCCATAATGATACAAATAAACCAATTAACCTCTAATCAGGTCAGCCACGAACATTTTACATTCATCACTGACTGGAGAAGACAATCTGGTGAATAAACAATGGGAGCAGAATACATAAAAGCACAATTATAAGAATGCAGAATTGTAATTTGGTCTCTACAATTTTAAGATTATAAAATGCTGCAGTTGAGACAGAACTTTTTTTCTCCTCTTCTTTTTTGTTACTTTCAGAATCGAGTGTTAGTCAGAGGATTTCCTGTATCAGTTTGAGCTGTCTCTGACGTCTATAAGGCCACACTAAGTTCCTGTTAACTGTAAAAAAAAAAAAGTGCCTTAAAGCTAGCCAACAATGTTTATATTTCCACTAATAATATCCATGTAGAAAAGAGACGGATAATTCATTCACAGAGAGCAGAACAATCCTGGCGTGAAGCAAATGTTGCGAAAATAAATTGCAAAAGTAAACATAGCCTAACATACAGCAAACTTAGATCGATTAACATAATCTTGCATGACATCTAAAACTGACAGCAAGTATTAACTTGCTGTAAATTATTTATGTTAAAAAAGAGAATCTGTTTTTCTTTCAGTGTGAATAATATGAGTGTGGATCCCACATCAAGTTCCAAATGAATTGAGCTCCCTATCTCTGCAACCTTTGTAGATGTGTGCCCGTGTTATCAGCGCTCACAGAGCACCTCGACGGCTCTGAGTCGGCAACATGATACAGCATACGGTGTGCCAGACTCCCTCACGGCTGCAGCATTACATACTGATCATATCGGAAGAGAGAGAGAGGTGTGGGAGCCGAGGAGGGTTGCGTCAGCACGAGCGCTATCAATCACTGGCATTCCTTCACTCTCGAGCAGCTGGCCCATTCAGAGGTCACGTATAACATAATGGATTCTCTCTGACACACACTTTTCCCTCCATTTTCACCACGATGAGAAAAGCCCCTAAATGAAGAATGTGTCTCACTGTGATACATCACTTTATTTCAAACGAATAACACAGCCTTTTGATTATTTTAAATCAATTCAAAGTTTATTTATAAAGCACATTTAAAAGCGATTTTTGCTCGGGCCAAAGTGCTGTATAAAAACACATTAGGCTACTACAATCACAATAAAAGACAATAAATTACAACAGATATAAAAAGGAGCTCCAATAAGCTGTTTAGGACAGAGAGTGAATACACATCCTATACAGAGATGCTGTATGAGAAACCAATGTGAGTTTGGAAAATTGCACAATGTAAATCTATTCTAGTAGACCTCAACAATGGAATTATGATAAGTAGAAATGGCCATGACATGGGACCTTTAAACAATAAGTAAACGAGACAAAGCTCTGAGTTAAAGTATCTCTCGGTCAGCTGAGCTCCTTCACCTTCCTCATGTGTGTCCTCCCTACAGTACACTTCAAGTAGCACGGAAATGCAGATAGAAAACAAATGCTTTCAAAACGGTCCAAGCAAAGTTGATGAGTGGAAGTTTATGAGCTTATGTGAGACGGTTATGGGTGGAGAACTTATAGGGAAATGTGGTAGATCACAAGGGATGCCACAACTCTGTCTCTGACCCGCCAGTGAACCCCTCTGATCCATGGCTCTCAGAAGTGGCAGAGCAACTGCTTTAAAGTTTGAATTATTATTACATAACAGGAAGTGAACTGACCTGTCTAATCCATTTGATATTTCAATTGTGTTTAGTAAAGTCCACTCGGTATGAAATGGAAACATTGCACTTGAAGGTGGGGTAGGTCATTTTGGAGTAACCAGCTCGAGTGCGCTAAAATTTGAAAATACACAGCCGGAAAAAATCTGCTACAGAGCCCCTCCTCCAACAGATTGTATTTACTGTTTTTATTTAATATAGTTTCATCTACATCAACTAGGCTTCAGGATTGTATATTGTGCAAATGCAACTTTTATATATTGCTGGGAAATGATTAGAGTAAAAAGTACAATATTTCCGTCTGAAATGTAGCTGAGTCGTATAGGGAAGATGCATGTAGAGTACCTTCAATCTGTACTCATGTATATAGCTTGAAAAGTATACTTCGATACAGTCTGCTGCATTAAGGAAATGTTAGAGTATATATCTACAGGAAAGGATAGATCATAGGCAGACAGACAGGTGAACAGATGTGTTTTTGGCTAAATCTGCATCGCAGTCCCTCTTATTTATTTGATATACAGTTGGAATAAATTAATTATAAGCACCACAGACCCAAGAAAACCTCAAAATGTCAGCCAGGGCTCTCCCCAGCTTGATCTGTATCAATTTGGACAGGCAGTGCGCACTCTTTTCTCTCTCAACATTATCCTGCCACCAAATCCCATACCCTTCTGTGAATGGATAGCATGTGGGTTACAGAGAAACGTATGGAAAGCAGAAAGGTGATGATGAAAGCCGCTGAAATCTCCTGTGTCTAAGCATGGTATGTGTGTGTCTGTCACATGCAGAAGGTTCCTATAGCTGTTGGTGAAAGAGCAGCTTTACTGTCGACCGCTTGGGGATCAACAGCTGACTGAAATGCGCAGTGGTCGGCAGCCATGCTTAACTGTTCTCCCCTCTTGGCTGTTTTTTAGCGAACAGCCTCCTGATGACTACGGCCTCTGTCTCCCAACATAAGAGCTGCACATCTACAAACGTGTGTGCGCTTGTTCACACACAGCCTCGCCCCTACCCCCACATTACAGACCTCATCCACTTAAGCACATTTCTGATTCAAGGCACTGTACAAGCTTTTTGCACTCTGCACACACACACGGTCACACACGCCCCAGATGTAAGTGAAACATTGACAGATCACATGCAAGCACACGCAAACATGAACACATATACACATACAGGAGCAAAGTTACATCCACGTACACACACACACACACACACACACACACACACACACACACACACACACACACACACACACACACACACACACACACACACACACACACACACACACACACACACACACACACACACACACACACACACACACACACACACACACACACACACACACACACACACACACACACACACACACACACACACACACACACACACACACACACACACACACACACACACACACACACACACACACACACACACACACACACACACACACACACACACACACACACACACACACACACTTCCAGTCCCCTCCCCCCCAACTGAATAGTCTGTTCTGACAATCCACAGGACAGCCGGAGCATTGACGTCAGAGGCAGGCCCATGAAAATACAGGGTCCCTGGGGGGCTGAGGGAGTTATGCACATCTTCACAGCTTGGCTCGCAACTAGTTCAACTACCAATGAGCATATTACTGCCTCTGTTTACTCTTATTTTTCAGAAAATGCAATAATGAAAAAGAAAAAAGCAGTTCCAGTTTTACACACAGCCTGACATGCACAAATTTGCATGCGACTGCAATGCGGATCGTCTGAAACGTGACGTCAATGGACGTCATTGTACTGTGATCCATTAGGACAAATGTGCGATAGGTGCATAATTTAGGTGAATGGAAACACAAATCACAGCACATCATTGCCTGCCCTCTGTCGTCTTAATAATTGCCATTTTGAATAACTGCTGTCAGACTGTAGTATATTAGACCGACCCAGAGGAAAGGTTTGTTGCTCGCTCAGACGTCCTCAATCCCAGGAGAGAATATGACATCTTTGTTTACCGCTCAATGTTCTCTCCTCAACCTCTTTGTGTTTTCTGTTTTTTCTTCTTCTTCCTCTTAGGACATCAAAGCCATTAATCTCATTGTTCTCTCTCCTTCTCCTCCTCTCACCTCTCTGAGATTGTCTATGGCACATTATGCAACATAGGTTATGTTTGTTTGCCTGTTAAGACATGCAGTGAGTGTTGCTGGGGTCTTTTAAAACAACCACAAAATCTGCTTGTGTCTAAATTGATTTTGGTATGGAGAGAAAGCTCTTTAGATTGGTTAGTGATACAGTAGAGGGTATACATTAAAGGATTGTGTAAGAGGTGTGTTTTTATATATCACAAAAGCAAGAATAAAGATAACAGGATATAAATAAAGCACATTAACAAATTATAAAGAAATCCCTTGATAAAATTAGGAAGTAATGTAATACAATTAATATTGCAAAATATGACAAGATTGTTAAATGAACATAATTTGTAGCAGCATTTAAACTGCATATTTTGATTATTTTTATCCAGTTGATAATATAAAATAATTAACCTTTTCCATTTATGAACACAATCAGCATAATGAGATTGTTGTGTAATTATATCAAACAGTAATAACCAGCAAAAATGAATACTACACATAAGACGAGTGAGTGGTGCGCAGAAAATGCATGTAAACTGGTGCAATGTCACCACAATGCATCAAAGGCTTCACTCTCACATACATCCACCCACTTCTTTTGAAACTGGTTAGAAAGTATATATGTTAGAGTGTTAGATTCTACAAATCTGATAATGATGGGATCTGATCTGGGTCCACTATAACTGCAAATGCATAACCAAGACTTCCAAGACTTGAATGAGGACAGGGAGAAGAGAATATTCTCAGATTATTTAACCTGTATTTCCCATTGTCCTCTCAAGTGAAAAACATTTATTGAATTAAAACCAGGACTGCTGTATATACAACTGAAGCTTTGACGGTTTTCTCTTTGTGGCAACAATGTTGACCTGGATCCAAGCCCTCAATGAGATCCTCATTTGGAATTTATAAATGACGCTCCACCTCTTTTCTGAGCTGTAGCCTGTCCTGATGAGATATAGGCCAAAATTAGCTCCAGATGAGGAGTTACCATGGTAAAGTCTGCCCTATGAGGACCAAGAGTCCATCTTCTCAGTGGATACAGTAAGTAGGCCTAAGCCCAGTGTGTGGCATGCACAGCTGCAACATGTACTGTATTTTGGAGGACTTCCATTCACATCGTGACATATTACTAAAGGTCACCTATTATGCAAAATCCACTTTTTCATGTATTTTAAACATAAACATGTCCCCCCTCTGTGTAAAGAGATTCTGAAAGTTTCAGGAACAAAGATTTGCTAATTTTTTGTCCTGATCCATTTATTTAAAAACCTGTCTGAAAATGAGCTGAACAGATTTTGGCCACTTTATGATGTCATAACGATTTGTTGGCTTGTGTAACCATTAGCCAATAGCCAACCAAGGTAACCCCGCCCACCATATCACCTGAATCACCTCCTAGAGCTCCATTGTGTTTTTAAACCAAACATCTCTCAGAGGGGCGTGGGGAGTGTCTCCTTATTTTCATCTAAAGTAACAGACAGAGAATCAGTACTTTTACAGTAAAGCAGGGCTGAAACAGAGGGGTTTACGGAACGCTATAATGCATGATCTGTTTGGTATTTCGAGCCAAACACTTCAGAGACATGTTTTTTATGTAACTGAGAACAATAATATATTGATGAAAAAGAGTATAATAGGGGACCTTTAAGGGCCCCTTGCAAAGGAATTATTAAAGACCGATGTTTTTGTCGCATCAGTTGAAGAACTGTGTAGATTACGCAGCAGGGATAACATTTTTTGTCCCAAAGGGCCCAAGGGTGAGTGTCCACTAATAATACTTCAGCTGCCTGCATTTCCCTCCAAAAGAAGCGCAGCACTGGCTTGTCAACAGGAAACGGTCTGATCTGCTGAAGGTTGCCTTTTATGGACTCACTGACAGTAACAGCATGTGTAGGGAACCTGAGGAGGATGATGGTTCTTACTTTCCCTTTCAAAATGCTTTTATTTATTTGAAAACCAGACCTGTTTGCACATCCAACATCTATGACAGGCCTCTTGCTAAGTTCCATGTTTCCCTAACAGCACAGCCTTCATGTGAGGATGAGGAGAGGCTGCCCAGCTTCCAACATGGCTGGATCACCTCCTTCTCTACCTCTATCTGCCAATGGTGCTCCGGAGCTAAAGGAGAAGGAGTGATGAAAACTGCCGACCTGAGCGGACAGACAGTATTAAATATTACACATCTGCCGTAGTTCTTTATTTATAGAGCCCTGATTCGAAGACCTTTTGACAAACTGGAAGAACTGCCACCAAAACTGAATATGTGACGTGGATCATAAATATATCAGCAATTAAACAACATCTTCAATTTCTCTTCAAACAATACGTCTCCTTGCAGTATCAACCTTAATTCGGCTGACTTTTATATTTGATCCAATTGGTAGATAGGTTATATTTACCCCATAACGGTGCACAGCTGATAGAAAAGGACTTGTAGTTTTAAAAGTTGTTACTGATTTTCTTTGAATTAAAGAATGCAAATACTGAGTTGAGAGAATAGTCAGGGGTTTTGGGTGATGGGAGACACATCTATGGAATCAGAATTTCAATAGCTTACCATTTAATGACGGATATACCTTTCTGTCTGTGATGTTTTTACAAATCAGATATTAATGTGTAGAAATAAAACATGTGAAATAATATAGCAATATCCAGTAAAATTATGTAAAAACATGAATACAACTACACATCTTCGGATGTTATACATACAGAAGTGTCCTACACTAATAATACAACGTTATTATGGCATTGTATGCTGTGTGTACCTTGTGTGCACCGCCTAGTGGTTAAAGCACGTTATTGAATTATTTTTTAAATATGTTATATTTGATGAAGAAAATATTAAGAGTACATACAAAATAGGGGGAAAGTAGAAGGTCAATGATAGAAATATAGAATATAAAAAATCAAGAAGATACTGAAGTGATCTCTACAATAAAAACAGTTTAGTGCCGGATGTACAAATATAGGAGGATGTGCAAAACAGAAAAACGAATTAACATTTATTTAAACATTAAAGACCTCTCTGAAGAACCAGCACCTTACCGTGGTAGAGAGGTTTGTGTGCCCTGATGAACCTGGGGGCTGTGTTGTCTGGAACCTTGTGTTCCTGGTAGGGTCTCCCATGGCAAATTGGTCTCAGGCAAGGGGCCAGACTAAGATTGGTTCACAAGACCTCATGAAAGACGACACACGAAGTGAGGATACCCGGCCCGGAGGAAGCCCGGGGTCCCCTTCTGCCAGGCCCAGAAGGAGGACTCGTCGGCGAGCGTCTGGTGGCCGGGCTTGCCACGGAGCCCGGCCGGGCACAGCCCGAAAAGGCGACGTGGGCAACACCTCCGCTTCTCCGTCCCGCGGGCCCACCACCTACGGGAAACAGCGATGGGGTCGGGTGCGCTGCCAGAAGGGTGGCAGTGAAGGCAGAGGGTCTCGACGGACCAGACCCGGGCGACAGAAGCTGGCTTTGGGGACGTGGAACGTCACCTCTCTGGGGGGGAAGGAGTCGGAGCTTGTGCGGGAGGTGGAGCGTTACCAGTTGGATCTGGTTGGGCTCACCTCTACGCACAGCATCGGCTCTGGAACCTTACTTCTGGATAGGGGTTGGACTCTATTCTTCTCCGGAGTTGCTCAAGGTGTGAGGCGCCGGGCGGGTGTGGGGATACTCACAAGTCCCCGGTTGGGTGCTTCGTTGTTGGAGTCTACCCCAGTGGACGAGAGGGTTGCCTCCCTACGCCTGCGGGTTATGGGGGGGAAAACTCTGACTGTTGTGTGTGCTTATGCACCCAACAGCAGTTCAGAGTATACGGCCTTCTTGGAGACCCTGGAAAGAGTCCTGTATGGGGCACCTGAAGGGGACTCTTTAATCTTGCTGGGAGACTTCAACGCACATGTGGGCAATGACGGAGACACTTGGAGGGGAATGATTGGGAGGAACGGCCCCCCTGATCTGAACCGGAGCGGTGGTTTGTTACTGGACTTCTGTGCTAGTCATGGATTGGCCATAACAAACACCATGTTCGAACATAATGCTCATAAGTGTACGTGGTACCAGAGCACCCTAGGCAGAAGGTCCATGATCGATTTCGTTATCGTATCATCGGACCTGAGGCCGTATGTTTTGGACACTCGGGTAAAGAGAGGGGCGGAGTTGTCAACTGATCACCATCTGGTGGTGAGTTGGGTCGAGTGGCGGGGGAAGCCTCTGGATAGACCTGGTAAGCCCAAACGTGTAGTTCGGGTGAACTGGGAACGTCTGGAGGAGGCCCAAGTTCAGGAGGCCTTCAACTCACACCTCCGGCGGAGCTTTTCGGGCATTCCTGTGGAGGTTGGGGACATTGAACCAGAGTGGTCAGTGTTCAAAGCCTCTATTGCCGAAGCCGCGGCGGGGAGCTGTGGTCTCAAGTTCCTAGGTGCCTCAAGGGGCGGTAACCCTCGAACCTCCTGGTGGACACCGGTGGTCAGGGAAGCCGTCCCATTGAAGAAGGAGGCCTTCAGGGATTTGTTATCCCGGGGGACTCCCGAGGCAGTCGCAAGGTACCGACAGGCCCGAAGGGCAGCAGCCTCAGCCGTGGCCGAGGCAAAGCAGCGGGTGTGGGAGAAGTTCGGAGAAGACATGGAAAAAGACTTTCGGGCGGCACCAAAGTTGTTCTGGAAAACTGTCCGACACCTCAGGAGGGGGAAGCAGGGAACCATCCAAGCTGTGTACAGTAAGGATGGGATGTTGTTGACCTCAACTGATGGAGTGTTAGGGCGTTGGAAGGAGCACTTTGAGGAACTCCTGAACCCGACAACTCCGCCCTCTATGTTAGAGGCAGAGCTGGAGTATGACGGGGGATCGACACCAATCTCCCGGGGGGAGGTCACTGAGGTCGTCAAACAACTTCACAGTGGCAAAGCCCCGGGGGTGGATGAGATCCGCCCAGAAATGCTGAAGGCTCTGGGTGTTGAGGGACTGTCATGGTTGACACGTCTCATCAACGTTGCGTGGAAGTCGGAAACAGTACCGAAGGAGTGGCAGACCGGGGTGGTGGTTCCCCTTTTTAAAAAGGGGGATCAGAGGGTGTGTGCCAATTACAGAGGCATCACACTACTCAGCCTCCCCGGGAAAGTTTACTCTAAGGCAGGGGTCTCCAACCTTTTTTAGGATGAGCGCTACTTTCAAAAAATAAAACAAGTAGTGAGCTACTTTTACTTCTCTTTTTTTTGTTTTTTGAAGTGTATATATTTAGCACGTTAACATTACACTTTGTGTGCTGTTTGGGTCATGTGGGACCCGTTTTCAGTGTTTACTAAAAGAAAATGTGTGCAATTTAATTATTTTAACCTGCTTTATTTGGGGGTGGACCTCACATCCTCTAGGGGGGTCCGGGAAGATTTTTTTAAATGTTGAAGTTAAATGCATCAATGTGGTGCACTTTGAGCACAAAATGAATTTATGGATACAGCTCTCAACACTCAGATGAAAGGGAGATGTAGACTTTTCAATAATCCAAACATCTTTAGAATATGATCTCAACCAATAACAAATCATTTAAACTTGTTTATTCTTATCTTATGTTACCTATAGTTAGCATTCTTTCTTTTTATTTATGCATATTTTACTAATCACTCCCCTTTTAAACTGTTGCAAGAACGTGATTGGTTGATATTCATTGTGGGGGGAGGAGGGGTGATAGATATAGAGTTGTAGTAAGTAGATAGAGTTCGCTAAGATTGAGGTTTCGCTTATGCATAGGGTAGATTCTTTTAATTACATTTCCTTTTTTTTGTGTGTATTTTTTACATTTTGGATTTGCTTGGCGAGCTACTTATTGAGGGCTTGCGAGCTACCGGTAGCTCGCGATCGACGTGTTGGAGACCCCTGCTCTAAGGTATTCGAAAGGAGGGTCAGGCCGATTGTCGAACCTCAGATTGAGGAGGAACAATGCGGATTCCGTCCTGGTCGTGGAACGACGGATCAGCTTTTTTCACTCTCGCAAGGATCCTGGAGGGGGCCTGGGAGTACGCTTATCCAGTCTACATGTGTTTTGTAGACTTGGAGAAGGTGTATGACCGGGTTCCCAGGGAGTCACTGTGGGAGGTGCTGCGGGAGTATGGGGTGAGGGGGTCTCTACTCAGGGCCATCCAATCTCTGTACTCCCAAAGCGAGAGCTGTGTCCGGGTCCTCGGTAGTAAGTCGGACCCATTTCAGGTGAGGGTTGGCCTCCGCCAGGGCTGCGCTTTGTCACCAATCCTGTTTGTAATATACATGGATCGGATTTCGAGGCGTAGTCGTGGGGGAGGGGGTCTGCAGTTTGGTGGACTAAGGATTGCACCACTCCTTTTTGCAGATGATGTGGTTCTGATGGCTTCATCGGTCTGCGACCTTCAGCACTCACTGGATCGGTTCGCAACCGAGTGTGAAGCGGCTGGGATGAGGATCAGCACCTCCAAATCTGAGGCCATGGTTCTCAGCAGGAAACCGATGGACTGTCCACTCCAAGTAGGGAATGAGTCCTTACCCCAAGTGAAGGAGTTCAAGTATCTCGGGGTCTTGTTCTCGAGTGAGGGAACAATGGAACGTGAGATGAGTCGGAGAATCGGAGCAGCGGGAGCGGTACTGCAGTCTCTTTACCGCACCGTTGTGACGAAAAGGGAGCTGAGCCAGAAAGCAAAGCTCTCTGTCTACCGCGCCATTTTCGTTCCTACCCTCACCTATGGTCATAAAGGATGGGTCATGACCGAAAGAACGAGATCGCGGGCACAAGCGGCCGAGATGGGTTTTCTCCGCAGGGTGGCTGGTGTCTCCCTTAGGGATAAGGTGAGAAGTTCGGTCATCCGGGAGGGACTCGGAGTTGAACCGCTCCTCCTTCGCGTCGAAAGGAGCCAGTTGAGGTGGTTCGGGCACCTAGTTAGGATGCCACCTGGGCGCCTCCCTAGGGAGGTGTTCCAGGCACGTCCAGCTGGGAAGAGACCAAGGGGTAGACCTAGAACCAGATGGAGGGATTATATCTCTTCGCTGGCCTGGGAGCGCCTTGGGATCCCCCAGTCAGAGCTGGTTGATGTGGCCAGGGAAAAGAAAGTTTGGGGCTCTCTGCTGGAACTGCTACCTCCGTGACCCGACCACGGATAAGCGGGAGAAGATGGATGGATGGATGGATAAACATTAAAGAATACTTTAGGTAAAGGTCTTCTTTTAAATAAGAAAAAGGCTTTGGGGGTATCTACAGATAAATATTAAGCCTGACAAAGTACTTAACGTCTAATATATTGCTTTCCTGCAGTGTTAACTATGTTGAAGCACTTATTTTAACTGATATTATACATATGAATTATACTCTTATGTATGTAGATAGTATAATAAATGTGCAGAATTTGACAGTTTAATGGTGGAGGTATACACACATATTGATAGACGTTTTGTAATGCACTGTTGAGGAACCTGTGACTCAAGTTTTCATTCATTGCATAACTACACCGTAGCTGTGTATATGATATGTCAATAAACCTTTGAAAATCTTGAAATCTTGAAAGGGATAATAAAATAAATAAAGGCAAAATAGCCATTATATACAGTTTTTAATTAACGATTAGAGAATAACGAGTAATGAATATACTTTATAGGGATCTGGAGATAAATGTTTAGTCTTCTCAAGCACCAACTAATATCTTGCCTGATTGTTGGCACTTGACATTCACCTTCCTGAATTTTACTCAGGTGTAACTAAAGTCTGATTTAAGGGTTGTTTATATTTCACATCATTAATCAGAATCTGCAAAGTAACTAAAATAAATGTAGTGGATTGAAAATACCAGGTTAACCTCTGAATTGTAGTGGAGTAGAACAAAGTAACAATAAGCTTTCATGTGGGTATATATTAATGCTGCCCATTATGGACACAAGCAATTTTCACCCATTTATTAATTATATGTTTTAAATGTGATAATACTGGCAACTTCTAATTGTGGGAAAAACGAAAACGTTCCTAGTAGAGACGTCGAGGGGGGGGTGGGGGGGCTGGTCCTGTTCGAGTCCAGTTTTGAATAGTTGCCATGGTTTCGTTCCATTTCAAAGAGCTGTCTGACGCTCGGCGTAACCTTGGCACACTGCCACTCCGACATCCAATCCCAGAGCTTGAAGATTAATCACGGGGTTTGTCAAGCAACGGGACTGTAGTCCCAAATGATAGTTGAGGATTATGGGTAGTGTAGTGTCTTCGGCCATCCTAAACTCCGAAATGTTTTTCGGATTTCACATCGCATTAACACCATATCCCAACGTGCATTGCGGCTAAAATATCCAATCTCCGAGCTTAAACCATAGCTGAGGATCTTGGGTAATCAGTTCAGTGGGTGTGTATTGTGTGTATCGCAATGATGCTCGAAATGTCCCATATAGGCCCACGTCTGTTTCCAGTTGTTTTATTTTGACGCCAAAAAAGCCAGAGATTATAGAATTAAACAAATAAATAAAAACAAGGACAATTGTGTGTTATTGGTGAGTAAATAACAGTGTGTTATTTAGAAAAGGATAACAAATTAGAAGGAAAGAAATATTGAAAAAATACAGATTTCAGTATTCTGAGGCAAATTTATTTTCCTCGCGGACGGCAAAAAAAGTCTGACGTTATACGGTTTAAAATAAAAACAATAATCGTGGCTAGTTGATATTGAGTAAGAAAATGTTTTTATCAACCACAAAGCTTCCGGTCTTCCAAGACCGGACCGGACAAAAATACGTGTTGCAGGCACAAAACACACTACCAATAGAAATACATTGCTTTTAAAATAGTTCTGTGTGACACGAAAAAAAGGGGAAAATCGTGTTGGTGAACACGAATCAGTAGATTAAATGTCGTGACTATAACACGAAATGCCGTGAGACTGGGTTGGTATCTTAAACTAAAGGGATCCTATTTACAGCTGGTCTTTGTAGCAGTCTGGTAGGTAATGGTGGTTAATTTTAGTTTTACAATAATCAAATCAATTCATAGTCAGACCCTTAAACTGGCAACGGCTCAGTCAGAAAGGCAAGCAACAAGAACATTGCACTCAGCAGATATTTGACAGGTGTGTCTCCCTCTCAAACAAAGAAGAGAAAGTCTCACTCAGTTCTGTCTCCCCGCTCCCTTATAGTCACGATGGCAGCAAAAGGGAACAAAAACTGTGATTTATTCACTTCAGGGAGTTTTTAAAGTGTGTTTTATGTTTTGTTGAGTCATATCAAAGTCAATTTTAATGTCAATCTTTCAGTTTGTGTGTACAGACAGAGAGATTGAAATGACGTTTCCAACAATCCCGAAATGTATGTATTCTAACGGCCCATTTAGGGATGGGAATTGCAGTTTAGATTTATAAATGCGGTGGTGTGTTTCATTAGTTTATGCACTTACAATATACAAATATAAACGAAAGTATATGTACTAGAAAGTTGAGCTAGGAAATGTAAATTATTGTGAGTGGACTTTATGGTCGATGTGGACTACTCATCTTTATTTTTTTCTAATATAATGTTAGCTAAAGTGATGTTTGTTGAGACTTATTTTTTTTAACCTGGAGTATGTAATGTTATTATGACTACGACATTTGATCAACAAAGCTGCAACAATTGGAATGTTTTTTTTTTTGCCGTACCAGTGAAGCTTCTTCTGTTGAAAAGAAGAAGTTCCATGTCTGACCCATTGTCTACTCTAAACCCTCACAAAACCAACAGTGGGACTTCATGGGAAGAAAGACTGCAGGGCAAAAACAATAATAATTTTACTTTGGGGGAGCAGCAAACGGGTACAAATATGAAAGAAACAAATAGACAGCCTACAGTTCTGTAATGCTAAAATATTGACCACTCCAAAAATATAATATAATATATGAATATATATTTTTAAGTTTGAATACAATTCAAGATTGCCATTATTACTATAATACAGAATGTGGGAAAGAGTGCTTTATTGGTATATTACACTGCTTTTTCTTACTTTTGAGACTCAACTGGTTAGAACTAGAAATAGTAAATAGTACATGTACTTGTGAAGGTTAGAAAAAAGACTGATGAAAGCATACATTTCACTACAGCACTAGAAGAATGTCCTTTAATTTTCATTAAATGCCAGATTAACAAATGTTTTCAGAATGATTAATTATGTAATCCCTGCAGGGAAAGTCTCATACCATGTATCTACATGGAGATCAAAGGTCAGGGCAGAGTATAGAGCCCTGGCAGCTGAAGGGTATTCTTGTGCATCATATCAGCCTGAAGAAGGTCAATCTTCTAGGCGGTAAAAAAAATTGTCCATCCATCGTGAGTTTGTAAGTCAACTCTCAGAGCAGCAGAGCTTACTCTGACTGCAAAATAAAGCGTTTGTAAAGTCAGATGAGTGCCAGAATGCCTCCGTCTAAATACAGAGCATCAGACAAAGTGTTAGCAGTAAATGTGGACAACTGCTACTGCTGTGGCTGAATAGTATTACGCTAAATGGATAGTAGAGTAAATAAATTCAGATCTTTAGACCCAAACTATAGGGTTTCTTCAGGTGAACTGATGCAAAATGTAATGTGTGCTTTTAAGATTCTTAGTAAATTTGTCAACGGAAAAATTGTAAATGAGACGGATAAATGTCATCCTCAGATTTACATTTCTGGCTAAAAGATCTCACTCCAATTTGTTGTGCATTTAAAGCTTGTTTGCTACATGTGTCTAACAAACTACAATGAGCAGTGAGTGGACTACATTTCATGGCGTGGTCAATGATGAACATGTATTTGAACAGTTTTAATGCAGCAGTTTACTGAAGCAGTGGAAGCTGTCGTCTGCTGCATGCTGACAATTGAATGTGACCGTATCACACCTCTAATGCTCTCAGTGTTTCAACTCAGACCACACTATTACATTAATAAAAGGAAAATAGGGTTAACCTGGGGATAATGTCAAGAAAAAATAAATAAAGTGCTGATGAGGTTTCTATCAATGCATGAGAGAAAACAGCGTTCGAAGAGCACAATGGACAGGTGGTGCAGATGTGTGTGGAGCGCTGCAGTGGAGGGAACTGCAGAAAGCCCATGAATCAAAAGAAAAAAGAAAAACCTTTAAATGGTTGAAAAAAACGTGATGAAAGAAGGGTGCATGGGAGGGGGGGGGGGGGGATTACGTGTATCTGCGTCAGAGCTGGAGCCAATGAAGTCAGAGACGGGGCAGGCTCGAGCAGGAGATGCTGTTACTGCCACTCACAGCACCCGCCTGGGCCTCATGGCCTCTACGTCACAGAGCTGGCACAAATTATGCCTGCCTGAACATTTGTCACACACATGCACACACACGCGGGCAGATGTAATTTATGTGCATTAAACACATATACCGCAGTGTTTTAATGGCATTTGAATTTGTGCAGCAGACGTGTATTTCATTCCCTTCAAAGCCCAATATACAGCGCTGAAAATGGAAGAACATTTTGAACATCTTTCAGCAACATATATTATTATTTGCATCTTATTATCATTAAGCTAATATAATGTATATAAGTGAATGCAGCATATAGCCTGGTAGCTGATGCAACTGCCAATATCTCCAGAGGAATCATATGGCTACATAAATAATACATAGAACAAGGCCACCGACTTTCATTAATTTAGCTGAAGGTGCAGGGAGAAGGGAAGGGTTCTTTGTTTAATTTTTGTACCATAGGGAATGCCCTTCAAACCAGTGGTGTATTGTCTGATATAATATCACCCTTTCTGCTATTCTCTAAAATGTTGTTATTTTGCACTCAGTAGGACCAAGCACACTAGTGTTATTAATTTTAAACGGCTTTAATTTTTATAAGCAAATTCACTTTTATTGTGCATTTCAGAAAACACACACACACACACACACACACACACACACACACACACACACACACACACACACACACACACACACACACACACACACACACACACACACACACACACACACACACACACACACACACACACACACACACACACACACACACACACACACACACACACACACACACACACACACACACACACACACACACACACACACACACACACACACACACACACACACACACAGATGTTCTTAATTAAACACACATTTTGATTACTGTATAACAATTATGTACTATTTGTTAGAGAACATTATATATTAACTATTTTAGGTTTCAAAATGTAAAATGTATTATATTACTTAAATATGAAGTCTGTTTATAAAAATATGACACACAGTCCAATATTTATTCACCAACACACACACAAGATGTAGATTAGTGAGCAGTGTTTTCGGTTGGCACCACTTCTGACCTAGATTATCACATCAGTTATTCTGGAGGATGGCTCTGAGGATAAGCATGCGGTCAGAGGTCTGTAGAAGGTAGAGAAAAAAAAAAGAAAAAAAAAATGAACAGCGCTGAAACACTTGGCTGACGTCACCGGCCGTGTGAAACGCTTCACTGTGCAATCTTGTAAAACTGCATGCAAACAGGAGGTCAGATGTGTCTCCTCAGATGTGCGCATGAGTGAGGGGCATGTGCATGAGAAACAAAGAGGCAGCTGCAAATACTTTCCTATATTTATCATATCTTTCTTATCAGTCGTTTTTTCTGCCGGTTAGATGATTTTCATCAAGCAGGCTACAACATAATTCACATTTACTATATTTTTGTCTCCGACGCCGTTAGAACAGATGAGAGCAGTAGCAGCAGCCTAGCTGGCAGGAGTCACATCCTATAGGTGATGACGCAAGCCAGAGACACAAGCCATGACCTCAACAGCTCCACATCAAACCACTGGGGGAATGGAAATGGAATACATTTACTTAAGTACATATTTAAGGTACTTTACTTGGGTAATATACATTCTATGCTACGCTAAACTCCTCTACAGTTTGGTGGAAAAAACATTTATTTTCATCCCACATTTTTGGATATTTTAGTGAAAATTACATTGCAAATGCAGATTGATAAAAACAGATATAATCAGCTAACACACTATAATATATTAAAGATTCAGCTCCACAGCAGTATATAGTAAAAATAACCTCATAGGTATGACCCAGCTGCAACTTTAATGACACATTACTTAATATATTACAGTGATACATTTTTATATATCTATATAATAAATGCTGCACAATGACTCATTTTTGCTTTTAATAATTTAACCATATATTGTTCTTAATTACATTTGGAATAATTTGAATGCAGGACTTTATATATGACAGAGTATATAGTGTGGTATTTCTACTTTACTTAATTTAAAGATCTGCATTACTTCTTCCCCCTCTGCATCTAACCATCACTCTGATCTCAATCCTGCACGGGCGCACATGCACGCGCACACACACGCACACACATGCACGCACGCACACGCACGCACACGCGCACACACACACACACACACACACACACACACACACTGATGAGTTCGACTGGCTTCACAGAAGTGAAACCCCATCCCTCAGTGCTATTGGATGCTTCAGCTCTGCTCGCTGAAAACACACATGCTGATCTCCCAGCTGAGACGCCAATGACGTCAGACCAAACGTAAGCCTTTTAAGCGCCAAACACAGTCGGGTCATTACTCACGGCTGAGTGATGTCACACAGTCTGTCAGTGTGTGTCTCGTGTGACGCTGTACGGTGTGTATACAGTGAGGCGCTGATGATTGACTGTTTGACTCTGCTCCTTGTGCAAGCATTAGACATGGACACACCGAGAGGAAATTATCTTAATACAACAGAATATGTATTTAATTAATTTGTTCAGGTTTGATGCTTGTGCTTTTTCGTATGCCCCTGATTGAATTTACCGCAAACCTGACAAATCTGACAAAGAATATTATTCTTTTATTTCAATACTATTTAAAAACATGATTTAAAATTGGGCAAGAGTGGTGAAAAGTACACATTAAATCTACTCAGAAGAGCCCAATTACAATGTAGAAAACTGACAAAAGTGGCATTTGTCATGTAAAAATAATAAATGATTACCAACTTTTGTTCTGTTCCATTCAGTGTTAAAGGAAGCTAGTGAAAAAACCCCACTGATGCAGCAGAGTCAGTGAGATGAAGCTTTACCTTAATTCGTACGAGTTGATATGAATCAATTTGGTGCCTTAGGGAAAAAATGCTTTTAAAAATGAAATGGAAAGAGAGCTCCACATTGAGCTCAAAGAATTTGGGGATTGGCTGGGGGGCCGGGCGGGAGCTGCCTGCAGCCTTCATGAGACGCCAAACAGAGTCAGTATGAATCTTAGGTGAGAAATATGGGTGCTGACGTACAGGCCTGTCAATCTCTCTGCACAGCAGACCTCAGAACAGACTGAGACGGCCGAGCAGCCAGACGTCAGGTCTGCCTGTTTACTGATAACACATGAACATTCATGGCTACGCACACGCACACGCACACACACACACACACACACACACACACACACACACACACACACACACACACACACACACACACACACACACACACACACACACACACACACACACACACACACACACACACACACACACACACACACACACACACACACACACACACACACACACACACACACACACACACACACACACACACACACACACACCTTTAACAACTTTTTTTCAGATTTTTGTATTTTCTAATTCAATTGTTCTATCCAAACTTGCAACAAGATAACTTTGGATATTACTGATATTGAATCAGTAAAAGGAAAAAACTAACAACAATAATTTCACTTACACAAAAGACGGACTGTTTTTCTAATTCTGTTTTCTGTCCTCTGCTAGTTCATATGGAAACTTTTTTTGACATTAGAGAATCATATAAATGTTTTATTTTGTGGAACCTTTTAGTCGTGATCAAAAAGTCTGCAAACGATAATAATAATTTAAGAGAAAACACATTTGTTAGCCCATAGTTCCCAGCTGCATGCTCAATGATGGATTTCTCTGACGTGAGTCCCTGTAGTTCATCTCTATGCTTTGGCCCCACCTAGTGTCTGTCGGTCTTTCTGTCTGAGGACACTGATGTAGACATATAGACATATAATAGATATTGTCAAACTACATAGAGGGCAAAGGTCAACATTTGGTATAATTAAACACATATTTGTTTTACTCTTATAATTGGGTGCACTCTTCTGACCTTGCAATACATGTTAATACCACTAAGTCGTATTCTTGTACAAGTTGTTCCACATTACCATCCTCCAGTCTGAATTATTTTATTCTCTTTATTCTCCGTTTGTTCAAACTCACTGTTCACAGAGAACAATAGTAATAATGTATTCCAATAAGAGAAACATTCAGATATAAAGGATCATGTTTATCTTTGCACTTCTGTATGACTGTAATGGAGGGATTTGCAAAGCTGTGGGCCTGCTGACCAGCTGTGGTGAAGGCTGGTGGGCGAGGGGCCGGGGCACCCAGGAGCGGCCCTATCATCTACAGCTCCGGGCTGCTCACCAATAGGCAAGACAAACAACGCTTTGTGGTTCTGATATGAATCTCAATGCCTCTGTTTCTACAACTACCCTCCGGGCCTCACTGCGGATAACTGAGCGAACAAAAATGATCTCCATGAGAAAACACGAGCCTGAGCCCCCCCCCCACAGAGGATGGTGAATGGGGCAGCAACAGTGCAGCACCATGGTGACTAGTGCTAAATTCTGTGCACAAAAATACATCATGGCTTTTTTTGTATTAGTTTGCTTTTTCTAACAGCAGCCATTTTGTTTTGACAAACAATTGTATAACAAAACTGTTATTTTAATTCAAGATCTTCAAAGCTTAATGTTATATTAAATTATATATTTTCTAGTTCCTTCATAAATCACTTTTAATCAGAATCAGAATCAGAAACGGGTTTATTACCAGGTAGGTTCACACGTACTAGGAATTTGACTACATAAAAGGAATAAAAAACTCAAATTTAAAAAAAGAACACTTATAGCGAACTATATTAAGAACACTGTAATAAAACATATAGTAAGATAGCAATAAAATAAAGCAGTAATTTACATTGAAATATAATGCAATAAAAAAAGAATATAAAATATATACAGTAAGCAATATATATACATATAAGTTTGTATTAAAAGCCTTAGTGTTATTGTTTTAAATACTACATTAGCTTTGACCTTATCAAATAGTTCTGCCACCCTGCATTAAAGCATGCAGGGTGGCAGAACTACCCCCCTGAGTAGTCACAGATGCCCGGCACAGTCGGTGAAGGAAGCGCCCGGCTCTCCTTCTGTGTTAAGCCAAGGAAACTCTCGCTTTGGGCATGGACCCAAAGACAAACCGAGCCAAAGACTGTGATGCAAACAGGTCACGTCTTCAGTGAAAACAAACAAGTGTGCGAGCCGAGGAAGCCACAATGTCTATAATAAATCCTAAACTGCAACTATGAGTTTACATTGAGGTCTTAAAGGGTCAATAAAGCTACACAATGTTCACCTACAGTGGAACCTAACCATGCAGATTTTATTTTTGACATATCTATTTGTGAGGTTTCTACATCCACATGGAAGGCAATTACTTATTGTTTGTGGTCTAATATCATTGTACATTTAAATAAACAGCAATAAATCTTTCTAGAATAAAAGTTTCTCAGGATATTCCAGAGCTCACAGCTTACAGTGATTTTTATTGGAACTACTTTATACCAATGAACTTCTGGAAAGATATGTTGCGAATGTTAAATGTATAGAATTCATTTGTCATGGCTGTGAACACAACAAACTAACTGCCATCCACCTCTAAACCATTGGCCTGGAGATGTATATCACAGAAATGGATATCTTGAAACCCTGGCCATCAAAAAACATGAATGCCTTGGTATTACTAAGTTAAGCAACTTATGTTTTTTAACTGATCATTTAACAAAAATAGCCATTTCTCTTGCTACAGTACCTAAGGACAAGCAGGCACGTACAACTTAAAAAAGAGCCGAACCAGTGTTTTCAACTACACAGATAACAGACACATTGAGGAGAGTAAGGCATTACATTCCTACTAACATATTTCTTCTTACTGGCTGTTCTGTATTAACAAACAATTTTACCACATTAATATGTTATACTGAGCTACTGTGATGATTCCCATGACTGAATTAAAACTTCCATTTCCAGGTGTTTCATTTCCATGTGACCTGACCTGTAACAACATTTAGTGTTTGTAGTGGCCTCATTTTGTGTCTGTTATTATGTATACATGACGCAGAGAGCAGGAAGGTAAGTGTAAAATAACACTTTTCTACTAAATGCAGGTGCCACATCAATCAATAAAAGCCAGTCAGTGGCTAGGACCGATTGGTGGCACCTGTCCCTTCTGGTGAACCCCCTATCTTGTGTCTTAACATCTCTGGTTAGAAATTCAGTCAAACAACCACAAAGAGACACAGTGTCTTTCAGTCTGGTGGTCTTGTAGAGTGGGGGGTATTAAAGGATTACAAAAAGAGCATTTGAATATCAATTACTCAAGAAAACCTTGTTTTTTCTTGTAAAACTTCACAGTGAACATGAATAAAATAAATTGTACATTTTTGGATTATTTGCATCATAAGAGCATGCAAGAAAAATGCAACATCTCTTTCAAGAATTCAAGGTAAACTGATCTGAATAGATGACATACATAGTTATTTGTGTATAGGCAAAGTACTCCTTTAACATGTCAGTGTTTGTTAAACCATCCATGACTGTAGACTATTTGGTGTGACAATTTGAAGTTACTTATTGTTATTTTCTATTTCTATCTCTGTGCACATAACAAGGCCCATTAACATGCCAGTCTCTGGGTGCGCCAGGTACACCTTGATGGTACATCCCGTTGTAATTATTCCAAATAACTCACGCAGTCCATAACAATAAATGAACCGCACCTTCACAAAAAGACTTGAAATAACCCCCATTACTTAAATCCAGGTTCTGGATCATTAGGGTGCCCCCTGATGTCACACACTGGGGATTAATGAGAGATTATAAAAGTGATCCACAGCAACACAAATTGCTTTTTCTAGGGATTAAAATGATTGTTTTAGTGGTAACTGTGAGGTGATTACATGGCAACATTTCACTGCACATGTTTAATAGTGTGTGGATTCATTGGGTGAGTACAGCACCTGGTGCCTCTGACTTTGCAATAAGTAACATTTTGTTCAAATTTCGAAAAGCACAGTAGAAACACCTTTTATCAAAGAACTCATGAGAGTACCACATGCCTGCACTCTAGTAGCAACTTTCACACTTTAACTTCTGAACATAACTCCTACCTGGGTCGCAGCGTGCAGCTGAAGGTCCCTCAAATTCCTGGTCGTCAGGACTTTTCCGTTTCTTCGACATTTGCTGCTCCCTGTTCGAGTGATGGATCTATCCGCCGCTGAATCGATATCTGCTGGTAACGTGAGACACCTTCAACCGGCAGGATAAACAAAACATACAACAGTCTGGGGGATGCGAGAAGACAAATGCGTATTAATCTCAGTCTCAATCATTCAGATCCCTTCTCTGTGTCCTCTTTCCAGCGTGCCGTGTGCGCAAAGTTACCATGTGGTGGCCAGCCGAGCACCTGGACACGCAGCGAGGCATGGAGCCGGTCAGCTCCCTCAGATTCACGCCGTGATCGGACACAAGTGTCTCCACGGACAGTCTACTATTTCTATTGACAAAGGAGAAATATTTGCGGATAAGGTGATTGGTCGATCACGTGCGTAGCCAATTACGCTTGAACCCTGCTCAGATGGAAGTTACGCACTGGAGGCAACTTGTTGATCCGTGTCTTAAGGTGGTGGTTGTCTTTCTTTCTTCTTGTTTTTTCATCCATTTAGATTTTTCGACGTGCTATGTGATGTGCTTTGCTTGAATGGTGCTCGGCGACGTCAGAATACAAGTCTAATCAGGCACTGATGACGCACAGCCGACACAACGGGAACTCTTGGGTATCTCGAAGAGTAAAGGCCAATGTAAACGAAGCTTATCCGGACATGGTCTGCCCGCCAAAGTACGCCAGAGCGCGTGGCACCATTTGAGCTGCGCATTAAGTTGCGGGTAGATAATTCTCTCTGGCAACATCTGTGACGGAGGAGAGGATCCCTTCCCAGCGTAATATAGAAAGCACCGTACAGAAGCGCGGTACGACACCTCTTATTACAACACCGTCAGTCCAGCGACGAGTGGAACGTTTGTGACGTTTCTTGCGTAAAACCTGCTAATCCATCTCCTAGAGAATATCAAATAAATGCTCCTTTTGTTATTGGAAGGACAGGTTTGCTGTCACATCAGTGTGCAGGAGCCAGAGAGAAATTTGGGAATAAACTGTGAATAACTACACCAGCAAAGCCGTGGTATGGTACTCCAGAGGAGCCAATGACGCCATCGGCCTGGCTTTTTCAAATTGCTTGATAGTTTTGCCCTCCGGTGGACTCAGCTCTTAATGCAAGAAATGTCATAAAAAAAACCTCTTCTCTTTTTCTAACGCAACAAAGGACTGTGCGTGCATTAAAGAGATTTCCACTTTGATAAAACTGCACAAAGCTTCTCAGATGATCACTGACTTATACTTTTACACATCCATTTGCCCTTCTGGAGATGGGTGGATGACACCAGTTGAGCAACACCCCCCCCCCCCCCCCCCCTCCTTCCCTCTCTCCTCCTCCTCTCTACATTCTCTCGTATGCTGATTTATTTATGAATACTCGCGGGTCGGGGGATCATATTCCATTTACTACATCTGGTTTAGATTTCCAGTGCAGCACCTACCCACAAATGTGTCACTTGGATGTCAGCTTTGAAATTCAAAAGCTGTTTCCCTTTTTGTGCGTCTATATGCGCACATCCTCGGGTTTCTTGCAAAGAGCTACAGTTGCATTCATGCCAGTGACGCTTGTATTTCGTGGTATTTTCTGAAGGCAAACACTGCTCTCTCTCTCCCTCCCTCCCTCCCTCCCTCCCTCTCTCTCTTTCTCTGAATCTCCCCCTCCCATCCCTTTTTCACTGCAGCTACTGACGTCAAGACATGCTTGCGTCAATGCTCCCTGCTTTGACAGAGAGCTTTTTTTCACTGGGATCATAATAGGATTATTAGGTTTAGAGAAATACCCTGCCTTCCTGGCTTTATAGATTTATATATTTTTTAAATATCCCATTATCTTTTCCTGGTTTACGCATTATTTCTTATAGAGTAAAAAATGATTGGATATTTAATTGGCTCTTACAGCAAAACACAAGGACAAAAGGGTTCAATATCAATCCACAATATGACGATGATGCTTCTTCCTTCAAATCATTTGCAATAGGTTATAACAGCAATTCACCTACACCTTTAGCTTTAAAAACATACTGTATAATAATAAATCATCGAGACGGATAGTATTTACGGACATGAATCTGCACGCCCTTTTTTGGTATTAACTTGTCTGTGTTGATTGATTTGATAAAGATATGTAATAATACTCACTTAATATCTCCCCACACAGACAGACACACAAGCAATAGTATACACACACATTAACTGCACAGACCTTTCACCAGTGCATTGACATTGAGATGCAGTTGTGTATTAAATGTAGGGGATTATATGTCTCTTGCTTGCTGTCAGTCTGGGCTGCTGCTTGTACAAGGAGGGACGTCATGATGTCCTTTTTTTCACTGACCTTGATCTTCTTGGCTGAATGGACTTCAGCTGTAATGCTTTTGTTCTTTACGCTTTCTCAGCTCGACTCTAATCAAACATCATATGCTCTGCCCACATCAGTATTGTTACGTTTAATGTATTCAAGATAGGCCTACTTAATTTCTGAGTGTTGAAGAAATCTGCCATAAAGATGTTGGCTTTCTCTTCAAAAAACACAAAAAATAAGTTTGAAAACCTCAACAGTAATGCCTCTTTCCAGAAATCATGACAAAGTTACTCAAAATAATTCAAAAACCATGTTATGATCAGACTATTTTCTTTCTAACAAAATACACCTTCCAACTGTATCACTTGACCTTCTCCACCTCAAGCTGTTCAATATGATACATTATATAAGTATACCAGGAGAGATAAATTAGTTCTCTACAAATGTACTGTATCTGATCAACTCCGCCTGAGGTCATCTAAGGTCAACCACCAGCAACACTATAGAGAGGCAAATGAATATATCCTGTGTGATGTCCTTCCTGTGTGAAGTCTGTGGAGACAATACAATGGTTAAACCAGAGTAAAGATACTGGTATTTTGCTAATAAGACAATACGCGGTATAACTTATGTTATGTTCTTTACAGGCTCCACAGGAGTGCAGACGGTGCGGCTGACTTTACGGTCTTCAAAAGGATGTAGCAAGCAAGCTTATTTCTTAAGCTAGAGTAGAGAAACTGATATCATATGACAATTTAAAATCAGAGGATCCAGGATGCCATCAGTCATGTCATGATAGCTTGTCTGGAAGTTGGACCGCTGAATAACAGACAACATTCTTGGCTGATTTCTAACCTCTAGACAAGCTCCCTTAACATGATTGACTAGCTTCGGAAATAAGCAGAATCCTGTGCGTCTCACAGAAAACAGCCCAACTTTGGAACGTTATTCGGAGCAATTTAGACAAGCTAGCAAGAGTATTTTGAAATCAAAAGATTCTTTAGATACCGTTTAAAGCCATTTAATTAAATTCTAACTTAAAAAGTAATATGCCTCTCATCTTCAGAAAGTTATTCACAGCACTTCTAGACAAAATATTGTGAAAATTGATTCATTGGATTTTATAGTTTCATAATTTATAAGGATCATCTTCTCGTTTAATAAATTAGTTTGTTATAGCATTTTGAATGTCCGAGTTATAGAGAATCTTTAAGAGTGGGCCTTTAGTGTTTTTTGTAGGCCAGTTTATTATTCCACATATCGGCTGCTTCGGACACAACCCCCATTGATTTGGAAATTATAGAAATCTTATCAAGAACTGCTAATGTGATAAGAAAAAGCCCCTGACCCAATTTTATTTCCCTGTCCCTCCCGTTGCTTGCGTTTTCCATTATTCTAAAGGAACCCTGAAGGTCCTTGAACCTGACTAACTAATTTATTAAAATTATATTCAAAAAAATGCCCAATGGAAGATAATCCCCATGCCAGATACTGTGTACGAATTAAATAAAGAAATCTGGTTGCGTCCCATTTCTTTGTGAAATAAATAACATGGTATGGCTCACAACCGCGCACCCAAGACAAAAAGGAGAGGTCCAAGTTGGATGAATGACAACAACATAAAAAGCAGTGAATTGTGCAATGATGTTTTTTTAATGATCTGGAAAGTTGTATATTGTCTGCATAGCAGAATATTAACATTGATCCCTTTCTCATTTCATTTTTAAAATAACCTGGAACATATCTCAAATGGCGTCATTGTGATACAGAGAGCTTAAGTTATCTATTTACATTGTGAAACTCAATTATTTTAATCATTTACACTATTAACAATGTTAAAAATCATTAGACATTTTCATCTTTATGCCTTCTGCTGTGAATATCATGGAGTTATGCTTAATATAAGCAGATTATAAAGGGATTTTGGCCCACAAACATTAAAAAAATATGTTGTTTCATGCTATGCTAAACAAAAACATTAAAAAAACATAAGGAGAAGGAAAAAAAGGAAATAACGTAAGTTAAACACAAAAAGACACATGTGATTTAAAGAGAGCAAAGCACATTTTTAAAGGGTTCCTTCAAGAATTCGAAGTCTCTCTTAATAGTACCAATTAAGAAGTGGACATTTTTTCCATATAGATTGATTGTAGTGCCTCATGAAAACAGTCTTTTGCCAATTGATTTGGGGACAAATACTTATTTGCTGCTTTAAAGTTACAGCCTACCAAGCCTCCTGCAGACATCACTTGATGACACATGCACCTCCATCAGAGGGACGGGGGTGTGACAGGAGTCCAGGCTGAAGGTAGCCTCCCGTGTGGAGAGGTGTCGTACTGAGCCGTGTCGTGCAGCTCCGTGGCTGGGCCGCTGTCGTACATGGGAGAGCCAGAGGAGGGCGCTGTGACGGAGTGAGACAGGCCAGGGTAGTGGCTGCCGGACCCTCGGAGGAACTGTGAGCTCAGGCTGTTGTTCATCCCCTCACTCTGGGACACGGGGGTCAGGGGCGGGTTACTCACAGACCACATGCTGGTGTACTGACTGCAGAGACGTGGACAGAAAACGTGTTACTCAGCTCTTATAAGGAGGGTTTAGAGGTGATGCTCATGCAAAAGTAAAAAATTGTGCCCTTTTTTTATTGTAAGATATAGTATTGAGTTAGATTGTATTAGATAAATGAGGTAAAGCCATTGTTTCTATGGAATGAATAGACAACATGGAAAATAAAAATAAAGACAAAAGTAATGATATTCTTGTAGTGTCAGAGTTACATCGTTTTATTCTTTCTTCAAATTATTTTCACACGAGCATATAATATTGAAAGAATTTAACAAATATCCATATTTTTTATGCAGGAATATATTTCTTATTCAACTCAGCTTAGAACAATACATGTATACGATTACAGGACTCACATAATATTTTTTCCACCAACATCTAACACATGACAGGGTTTATTTGGTTTTTGATCTTTTCTTTTGTCACCATAATTATTGAGGTCACTATTTGTATGTCTATTGTATTGTCTGATGTTTAACCTGTACCTGAGTTGTATTATTGTGTGTCTAGTTTAAAAAAAAAAAAACTATACAAACCTTGAGTTGGTACCGGAAGGGGAATTGTGGGCCAT
Source organism: Notothenia rossii (assembly GCF_949606895.1). Taxonomy (NCBI): domain Eukaryota; kingdom Metazoa; phylum Chordata; class Actinopteri; order Perciformes; family Nototheniidae; genus Notothenia; species Notothenia rossii. The sequence goes on from NC_136909.1 coordinate 69,904,539, forward strand.
GGGCATCATGCTGGAGTGTGTTGGCAACTGCAGACCGGACCAGTTGTCGTGGGGTGAGAGCATCGACAGACAGGCGGACGAGTTATCAGAGTAACCAACTAAAACACAAAGACAGGCATCACAAATACGGTTAATAAAATCCACTAAACCTGTTGTTTTCTCAGTATGATTCAGGATTTCCTGCCCCTCTGATATCAGTATGACAGTGAAAAGTGTGAATATTCATTCCAAACATTCCTTGTCTGAAGCCCAACCATTTACAGCTCTGTGGCTCCACTCACACAAAAGCCAGAGGAATGTAAAACATCCCGCGGTCAGCAACATTTGTTTGAGTTTCTTGTTAATAGCAGGGGAGGAAGTGGTGTAATTCCTGGATGTTGTGTGATGGATGGTAAAAGGTGGAAGAGAACACTCACTGGGCGAGTTGGTCCGATGGGCATAGGGGCTACTGTAGGGGGCCGAGCGGTGGTTCCTCAGGGTGGAGTAGCGCTCACAGCCGTGGGATGGCGAGAGGGAGATGGGACCCCCAAACTGGCTGTGAGGACTCGCAGGAGGGCAGAGAGAGCTTGTGCCTGGAATATACCAACCACCTACTGATGAGAAGAAACAATATGAAATATATTAGCCATGTGGCAATATGTAGCTTGAAAATAAAGTCTGACATGAAATTAGATATTTATATAAAAAGAATGCAAAACTCACATTGAGAGTAAGTTGACTGCTGGTTTTCATTGGCATCTTCTCGCATGTCTTTGTGATCACTTCTTGAAGAAATGAAATTATTGATGAGGATGTTTTTTACATAATGTTGAAACTAATTTTATGCACATTTAAAGCCATACATAACATTGTAAACGTCTAAAATGTGTATTCTTACCTCTCCTTTGCATCTAGGAAGGCCTTGGCAAAAGGGTTGTGCTTTATTTTAAGAGCAGTCACCTAAAATCCAAATATGAAGAACATTAACAATTGTTGTTTTCCAAAATTTAAATTCACGAAAGGTTTGCTAATGCCATATGTAAAAGTGCGTAATTTACGCACACATTTTGTGCGCATACAAGAAACATTAGTGTACGTTGTTTTAAATTATATAAGTGTTCAATGTGTTTTTGATTTAAAAATAATTAAATTGCCCACCTCCTCGTTTTGGTAAGCCGTTACTGCAATGAACTGCGTCTCTGGGAAAGCGTGGCTCGTGATCATTCTCCTCGGTCCTCCAACACGCACTATATGCATGCGTGGCTCGTACTTATGTAATGAATTTAACATTATCTGGAAAACGAAAGACATACAGGAAAATGGTTATTGTCTTTTACATTTATTTCAATTTGTATTTATATGAAAATAAGTACATTTTAGGAATCACAATTTGGTTTGTATCTGAAGAAAAACAAACGAAAGTACAACATTGAAAATGATCTCCTCACCTGACCTCCTCCGTTCAGTTTATTTGTGAGTTTGACTTTACTAAAAGAGACAGGCGCTTTCATCCAGTGTGCCCCGAAGTTTGGAGAGTCCGGGTGAATGTACACGCAGCTGGGGGTCTGGGGTTCAGGTTTGCCCCCGGGCACCCACTCCCCGTTCACGTACTTCCACCTGTGGTTGTCCGCAGACACAAAGTCCAGCAAAACTGAATACATGGCGTTCGGATCCAATCCAGATATGTTCACTTTCAGCACCGGAAACATCCGCCTTGATAGACATTATGACAATTAGATTTTTTTTTTTTTAAATAGTGTTGCTTTGTTAGTTAAACATTTCATTGTTTGCACTCAAGCTTACCTGCCATTCTTTGTAACTATCATTTCATTTACAAGTTCTTTAAACTTCTGCCAAAGCGTCTTCTCATCCAGGGACACGCTGAGTTCCTTCTCCGTGGGGTCTCCCTTCTCGCTGCCAGCCTGCAGCTCACTCTTCACGGCGCTGAGGAGGTGGTCCACCCGGCTCTGACTGGCCTTCTCGGGACACTCGCCGGAGGCCATCCTGTCCAACAGCTCCAGGGCTGAATGTATGTAATCACAGGTCTTATTTTTAAAAAACGAAATATCTCTCCTGTTCCTGCGTCTCCACACTCAGTTATCTGAGGTCTCTGGACTTCATGGACAGCTCCCAGATATATAGTGTGAAGCCAGGCTCGGGATGGGTGTTTGGGGCGGACATGGTTGGCTCCTCTCCTCTTTGATCTTTGCGGGCTTGCCAGGGATTGGCTGAGAGGGCCATACATTGAGGACTACAGGATTTTGAATAAAGCAGTTTAACCTTCTTTATTACATCAACCTGTAAACATTGACACTTAGATCAAAGCCACACCTGCAGAAAGCACAGCCACTGTGTGCTGAGCTGCTCTTTGTTCCTAAAAGGATCAGAATTTACCCCAGATTACTTTAAATATATAAATGTTGCTAAACCTGGAACTGTTTCACTCCTGTGTAAGTGGGTGACAACTAAGTATCAACAAGTCAAAGTTCCTCTAGTATTATGAATTGACAAAAATAAAACAATTTACTAAATTGCATTTACTAAATCGTGAACAATTGTGTGTCACTTAAAAGAAAAAATTGCCTGCATTGAAACTTCATCATTTTAACAGCAATTCTTATAACAAATGAACTGGTTCAACCCAGTCTCACAGAAGAACGAACGACATTATAGTATAACTTTTATATTTCAGCAAACCCAATGAATAAGGACACTGCCATCATTATAGAAGAAAATCAACAATTGACATATCAAAATCATTTAATATAGTAATGTTGTTTTGTAGAATTGCCATATGAACTGACAGACTCATATTTGCACATTTTCTCTACAGAGGTAATTGCTTTATCTTCAGTGATCAGGGTTGACCTTATAGTTCCTCCATAGCTTAAATCCACAATCAATTATCTAAAGAGAAAGAAGAAAACAAAACCAATTAAAAAAAACAATACAATTGTTACTCTAATTTAATTTATCTGAGGAATAATTGTACCTCTACATGCTCTTGTTGACACACGTCTTCAATGGATAAGGGATCAGGTGTTTTCCGACAGCATGTTGCTGTGTCCCAAACCAGAGTCTCAAGACATGGATGTCTGCCAAGAAAACACAAGCTGAAAAATCAGGCATTATTCTCCAATAAATAAATATGAAAGGTGTTTTTATGCACCTGGCTGAGGTCACTCTGCTCAGAGGTGGGGAACAAGAGGGGCGGTCTTTCCGGACACTGCTTTGCTGTTTTGGAGAGCAGAGAGGCGCCTGGTTGGTTTGGCTCGTCTTCCCTTGTTTGGAGTCAACACTTGGAAGCGTCTATGAAAGAAAGGAAAACAAATCTCTCACTGATCACTCAATCCATAATCAACTGATTTACATTCAGTCATGAGGCACTACAGTGTCATGCTCACAAATAACTACTGTATTCTGGTAAATGTATTCGCTGTGACCTGTTGCCATGGTGGCTTGGAAAGGAAAAAAACAAACGTTAAAGGCAGATATTGTGTGACAGCTACGTGTTAGCTTCCATAGAGTTCTGGGGTGTTGTGTTGTGGCTGGTTTGTGTTACTAACCAAATCTTGGTTGCCTCGCTCCTCCTGCCAGCTCAGAGAGTCTGTCTCCCTGTCCAGCAGTCTGGACCACAGTTCACAGCCAGCAGAGAAAAACAAACCTCACTCAGTTTAAAGAGCAGTTAAAGCCTCCTTCAATACGCTTCTGATGTCTCCTCCTCACTGATAAAGGTTGCTAAAACTTAACTTTAAGTATCCGTGTCAGTGCACATTTTCCTTAATGTTTCTTCCTGTTTGCTACATTACAAACCTTTGGGAGAAAGCCATGTTGGTCCAACAAAGATCATGCATATGTCTAAGCTGTCTCAAGTCAATCTCTGCTTTCTTGCTCTTCTCAGGAATCTCAGGGGTAATCTGTGATTGAAAGAAAGTACATCAGTGTTCCCTCTTTGCTCAGCTGCCATACACTCTTACCTAAAGAAGCACATTTAAAATCCAAATACAAAATCAGGCATCTTGCTCTCAAAGTTCCTCATAAAGTTACGCTGTAGGGTTGTAAATGTGGGGGCTTTCATCTGTGGGTGGCACATATTGCATTCATCTATCATTTCCTTTTCCATTAATCATTTTGTAATTTAAAAAGAGATATCCCCCTGTATACGAGCTGAGGTAACTACGGTGTAAAATTCATAGGTGTCATAGCCAGTGTCATTTCCCACAGTCCTAGTGTCCCGTTTGGCGCCTCTCACTCCTCCTCCAACACCCCACTCAGCGCTAACTGTCACACTTGGCTACTTCCTGTTTTTTTTTTTTTTTGTCCTGAGCACTGTGAATTAATGTTATTGATCTATATGGTGCTCTATAGTAGATCCCCTATCCCATCCCCCCTATCCTCAAAAGGCTTGAATGCGGGTGCAACTTAAAGTGCATTCAAACCTGAATTCATTTAGTTTGACTTCTTTTTCAAACTTAAAAGACTATACCAGTGTTTTCTCACGTTTGAACCCTTTCACTACAAATCAATTTACTTTACTGCTAACCATTTTTGGGTATCTGGTATACTTACCTTTGAGATCACCACTGATTTACATTTGATACACTAGGTATTGAGGATCAACATCATAAGACACAAATGTGCTTACGTTTTGACGTCATTTTGATCCCACTTACTTTGAATGATAATGTTGTTTATCATTGTAGATGTATTTAAGAAATCAAGATTTATTTTGGTTCTCAAAGTTTAAGGCTCGTTTCAAGCTGATTTTCACTAATGCAATGAAGGGAAATCATGGGGCAACTTTTAGACTACTCTAAAATAACAATAACATCATTTGATTGCTTGAGTGCAGAAAACACTCTTATTTACTTATCACATATTGATTACATAATTAAAGAACAAGGCAATATAATATAAATCGATCAAATTCAAAACAAAATGTGACTTCAAACATGATCAGTTGAACAAGTTGACTTTCTTGTGTAACATTGAAAATAAAGGTAGGATTTTGCAGGTAATTCAATTATTTCCCTTCAATTGCATATTATTTTGAGGCGGTGGTTGTGGCCTGACGTCACCACAGTTCCCACACATACATAGTGTTGGTAACTCACAAACATTAAGACCTAAGCCCAGATTGTGAGCTAAGGGGTTGGGGTCTCAGGCCTCTCCTACAGTGGAGGGTCTGAGATGTCAGCACAGAGCAGCAGTGAGTTAATGCCCCTGCTCGCTGTTGGCTTTCACCAGTCCTGTCTGACCACTGTTTGCCTTCGCCTGCTCTCCCTCCAGCCAGGCTCATCCTCTGTTTGCTCAGGCCCGTTTTGACACAAAGGTGAGAGAAAAATGAGTCCTGCGTGCTTGTCCATTATGCTCATCTCAGCACCTGAGCATAACCTCGTCTCTAATGCTCTCACTTTTTCCCAGCCTCTCTCCTGATCTCTGTAGTTTAAAATATCTTATACGAATATAATATGAACATCTAGGTTTTTCTACTTAATGATTAGAATTTAATTTAATCAATACAATTAAGAAGTATTTTGCTTAGTCTTCTGGGTTAAAGGCATGGTGAGCCTTTTCTGTGACACAAGCCACAATTATATTCTGATGAAGCATAAATACTAGAAACATGAATAAACAGCTAGCCTGGGTCATGTGGTTATAAAGACACCTAATTAAATAATACATTTTACACTTCAAAACAAGATTTAACATGTTAGTCAGTGTGTTTTAGGGGAAGGCCTACTGGTAGGTGGAATTTGTTACTTTTTGATAGTCTTAATGCTAAGCTAAGATAAGCAAATCCTGGCTGTAACTTCTCTGCAGCTATACACATGTTGGGAGCAAATAGAGTAACCGGAAAATGAAATCTAAGTTGGATGCAAAAAGATGAAAATATATAATTACTAAACTAAACAGTAATATGTCTTTCTGTTTAGTGTATTATTTGTGTGTTGGTTGAGGAGGGTGATCACTGCTCCAGGTGTGTTTACCCCTCTCTGCCCTTGTTAAGTCGGGTTGCTGCCCCTGTGGTTTTTACACTAACCTTGGGAAACATTTGCTCAGTTTGCTCCTTCTCCTGGCTACCACCAAAGATCAGCTCCGCAAAGGCCTCTCCTGATCCAGACTTATGCTCTAATATCCTGGAGACCCAAACACACACACGTGCAGAAATCAGCTAATTTTACGAACAAAAGGCCATCAAAAAGAAAATCACATTTACATCTAAGAAATAATGATCGAGGCAAAACTGCGTTCAAACATACTGTAATCTGGTCAACTTGCTTACAGCTGGGATGTGTGACCTACACACAAAATGTTGGGTTGTTAATATATTCCTAATGGTGTGCTACTTCTCAAGAGTATCTATAGTGTGGCGCAGCTCACACCCAATAACACTGCGCACTCGGGTGACAACACACTTTGTCTGCTGGGTGCAAACTGGCTTCAGGGAGGACTCCTGAGCAAGGCAGCGTTTACTCACAGCACGGTGCAGCAGGTAACAGATCTATACAAACCCTGAGGCGGGTGGAGGAATGAGGATGTGGACCTGTGCACTCATATATGTGCAATATTAGTGATGACATGTTAAAAGCCCAACAATGCAGTGGCGTAAATGATAACTCATTAAAAAGGTTGACTATAATGATCCTTCAAAATTTGATGCGACCAGCCCAGGCTTCTGTGTGTTTTCCACTCATCGCAGTCAACTATAGTAATAGACACGGTATGTTCTGGTCAATTTAATTTTGTAGGCCTGTAATGCATACTTGTGAAATTCAACATGTTGAAGAGACCATGACCAGATGGTCACAAAGATAGCAAACTGTCCAATAAATCATAGCAGCTAATAATAAACATATAAATAGTAACCATCGCAGGACAGATTGGATGAATTGGCTCAAACATAAACAAGGACTTTGCCGACATATATTGTCTTCAGCTCTAATTGCTTTTATTTTGGGTATTTCTTATGGATGTGGGGAATGTGCCTATAGCACAGAGAGGTTGGGGGCGCAGGGAGGGCTGCTGTCTCGCCATGTTTGTCTGTGGTGTGGTGAGATTTCACACTGATGGAGGACTTGTCAGCGTAAGCCTTCACTCGTCTTCTTACCAAGAGTTTAATGTCCCCAAGCCAATGAGCTGTTTGACGCTGACAGCCTCTTGCTAACATCATACATGCTCATACTAAACAGAATTCAGCCCCAATTAACAACAAGGGTGACAGTGGCCGACACCGGTCTGTTATACATTCACAACATGTAAACACAAGGGACACCGAGGGTGATACGAGCAGGTGCCTACATGTAATGTTGATCCGAACAACATGCCTTGGTAGTTACCTTCTTTAGATTTAAAGCAAAAACACTCATAGATTATAATTTGTCAAATGCGTGGTTGAAATTATCAGCACCCATGTTAATCACATTCTTTTGTGTTAAAAAAGGTACGACAGCAGAACTAGAGAAAGAGATAGGCATTTGAGAGTTTTCTGGAATAAATCAATCAAAGTGCTTCTAATTCCATAGTGCCCATCTTAAAATACATTTAAACAGAAAATACGTAACACTTTACTCTCTATTGAAATATTACATTTTTAATGCTTGATATAGTTATAATACTGAAACAGTAGTTGAAGAGGCAATTTACCTAGAGTTACTGAGAGAAGTGAAATTAGCAGTTAAAATGGAGGTGCTGAAAGAAAGGTAGGTTTCAACGTCAAAGTGTCATCAAGTGTTAGTGCTAAGTGAAGTTTAGGGATAGGGTGCTAAAAAAGTAGAACACTGAAGTTCAAGTTGTAATGTTGATCAATATTCAACAATAAATTGAGCGGGAAGTGTCAATTGAAGTAAAAGTCCTGAAAGAAATTCGTAGAGGTTCAGGTGTATAAACTAAAAGATGATGTCAGTTTTAGTATTAGCTGCAGAATAAACAAAACCTCCAGTCTTCTATCTTCAAACTGAAGCTTAAGTAGTAGATTATTCTTAATACCAGTATAATGCTTGTATATCTAGCGATGAGTGGAACCACAATACAACTCAAAGTCTTAAAGGCTCTCCGATTATCTCTGCCACTTTTCGCTAAACGGAGTGCTGTTTGCCTGGACGCCCATAAAGCTTTAAATGAGTAGGAACTTCTCAAACAGTTCCACATCTGCTCACAGGGCTGGCATAAGGTGACACCACTGGTCCAATTGCTATATCTCTTTTGTAGCGGACATAATGAAGACATTTTCCCCTGGACGATGTTTGTGGAAGTTAAAGTGGCCGACCGAGTATAGCGAGTCTCCACAACAGCAGGGTCAGATTGTGTTTGGTCATCTCACTTCTACGTGAGTAATCAGTTCTCTCCTCCAGGAGGGTCCATGCTAAACAAGCCTCCAGTGGAGTCCCTGTTTGTTCTTAAAGGCAGAGCAAACAGAGATCCAGAGAGTTCACAGTTTAGGAGCCAAGGCCTCTACAGACAGCCGGCCCCTTACCAAGACCAGCTGTATCTTTTACACGTATACCCTGAGTCCGAAATATTGAAGACTTGTACGTTGTTTTATTTTAAAGCATTAGAGAATCATTTTGTGACTCAAACCCCATATAATCTCAAGCTCTTGCTTTTAGACTCAAACAAACTATTTTTTGTATTTATTTTAATTTGCAAGTTTTAAAAAGGTGCAAAAGCAAGGCTTGCTGTTTTCCCATTTTCTAAGCTACGCTAACTGGCTTAGCTGTAACTTTATTTTTAACAGACAAATGTGAGTGTGGTGTCAATCTATTCGTCCAAGTCTCGAAAAAAGCAAAAAAGCTTACATCTGAAAAACAAAATCAAGTCAAAATATTACTCTAAAAGTACAGAATGTTGCAGGGTTTACAATCAAGGCAGCAGACATAATCATACATTAAAATATATATATATCTGCCTGAACTTAATTCCCAGGTCTATTAAATGAAGTAACCACTACTTATTACAGTGTAGGTATTCTCCTCCTGGAGTGGCATTCATGTCCTCTATCTTCAGCGGTGTGGGGATATTTTTCAGATTTGTTGTCGGTCATCAAACAAGCTGCAGGTCTGCTTTCCAACACTGTAACATCAACACACATTACAAATTCACATCTACTGCTTTTCTCCATAACAATAGAGTGAACGTTTTAATATAAAAAATGTTTCTTAACTCCTTTTCTTTACATCCTCCAGACTTTTATACAGCTGTACTGGGTGACGGTTATATTTGATGCCCCTATAAAAGTCCTCCAAGTCGTGGTGGGTTTTCAAATGTCCATGCTTAGATAACTGCCTCTGGAGGTCAAAGATCTCAGAAAAGCGATTGTGAGGGACAATTTGATGAATGTCACAGAACGGGATTAAACATCAATCAATGGCAGGATTGAAGTCAGGTGTTTTGCTGCTGGGTCAAAACCTACCAGGTAATAGCTGGTTTTAGGGAGGGGCTTCAGGTATGAGTCATCGTGCAGCAGCTTGGAAAAGGACAACTTATTTTGTTTCTGAGTAAAGAAGAAAAGATGAGGCAGACAGACAGGCAGAGACAGAGGGCAGGCCTCCCTTGTTTTGGGGCTGGGAAACAGAGTACACAGAACAAATGAGAAGTAAACACAACCACAGGAAGCCATTAACAGCAGCGAGGACCAATTAGAACCCAGCAGGTGTTCTCGCCTCGGTCTGCTTTGGTCCTGCCTCACCTCTGTGTCTGTGACAGAGCCTCTCAACCTGAGTCGAGGAAACAACAGGCAGTTTAATTTGCTCTGCAATTTAAAGCAAAGGATTCCTACTGGAGGGCCTCTAAAGTCCTTTATTGTGCTCTCTTTGTCTTCCGCTACCAAGTGCAAGTCATTAGAGAGGACAATTACATCCTCCTGAAGGAGCTCAGTTTTTACAGGAGGGGAAGATAAGACAGGATCTCTCTCATGTCAGACCCCCTCCTTGCAGACCCTCTGTAAAGCTTATTGCTCTTTTCACACCCTGTCAGAGATGAGTCAGTCAAAATCAAAGTCAATCCCAGCAACTAAGCAGGAGGGGAATTATAAACAAGAACAGGAAACTACATTTGTATTTGTGGGTTGTTTAAACAACTTAATAGCTAGTTGTGAAATGTTACTAAAACTTTATTACTCATATTTTGATATCAATGAATTCGTAGCATTGACATGTACTTTGAAACACATCTTTCAGAAGTTTCGGTTTCAATTCCCAACTTTAACATTTTACTTTTGCAACAAGTACTTTCTAGGGTTCATCAATTTAGACACAGTATAGTCTCTTAAATTCGAAAATCTATATTTAAAGTGATTGAAATTGATATTAAAACAGCAGCGGATCAAAAATGACAATGTGAAAAGAATTTGCAATGGTCAGAAAAATAAAAATAATAAGTGGTTTTAAATTTCAACATCAATTATTCATTATTTTTTTAAGATTCTAATGATCATGGACTTTCTTTGCTTTCATGATGATCCAAAAGCAGGATCAGGAAGTTAACATTTGAATGGATAATATAAATAATTGCTACAAAAGTTCCATTCATCAAAGTGTTAGGCTGCTACACGGCCCACAGTATACGGTGCAGACTCACAGGATTAAGTTGTAAACTGCAGCTGCAATGGTTTTAATGTTATGCATGTCACTTGAGGGGAGAAAGTGAAGGTGTTACAGGCAAAACAGGGAGGCTTTGATTTGGAGGGTTGTGTATTTGAGCTCAGACAAAGTCTGGTGCTGTGGTAGGCAAATTGGTCAAAACAGGCCCTCCAGGCAAAAACATGGCCAGCTAAAGAAAGGAGTTTGGACTCTTGCATCAAAAACTTTTTCCTCCTGAACATGCAAATTTAGCAAACGTGTCATCATCGTACTTTTCTGCTACTTTGTTTTGTATTTATATATTGTATTGTAGTGTATCACAGTGTTTAGCTCAAGCGAGTAGTGCCACTATTTGCAATAACGCAACACTGGACTACAACATTAGCTCATTAGCTAACTCATTTACATTGAGGAGGAAACTGATTTGTTGAATAGTGTGCACTGTCTCTGGTAATAATAAAAAAAACTATTAAAAAAAGTAGAATAATGAAGTTATGCTTGTCCTTCTTTAATGCTTGACATTTACCTGTGTCTTGTAGGTGAACATCTTAACATTAAGACTTTTATTAGATTCATTATCTTATTATAATTGTCTCCGTGAGAGATTCTAAACATGTATAATGAAACTACCACACAAGTTCAGACACAAAATATGAGATGGAAAACAGTTCAACGTGGCCTGGACAGCCACGATATTAATTACATAATCTTTAATATAAACGAACAACAGAGTTTGTTTACTAAAATAAAGCACTGAGTTTTGTTACACTTGGATGTTATGCTTTACCTGCTGAGCCTCACTCTCTGACTTGCCTCTGGCTGCCTCTTCTCTCTGCTGCAGCAGTGCTCTCTGGGAGCAGCCCTTGTCTGAGAGCAGGGCAGCATAGCGGCGACAGAGAGCATATCTGAGGCGGTGCATGTTCCTGTAGGCCTCTAGATGGCGCTGGAGGATAGATAAAAAAAGGAAGGACACAAACTGAGGTGAAGTGAGCTAAAAGGATAAGGAAGCACCACCTAAATATGGAGGCACTACTGTGCTTCAGTATTATTGAGAGATGAAGAAACTATTGATAATTTATCAACAAGCATGTTTATAACTAGCAGCTAAAAATGCCTATAAAAGTGGCACAAACATTTGATCCTATAGTGTTTATCAACCAGCTCCAGCTGAGCATGATGCCGGGCCTTGGCCTCTTGGTCCGGGTCTGGACTTCCATCATGCATTGCCTTCCTCCTCCAGGGCTGGGCTTTCACTCCATCCCCTGCCTATCCACAGTAAAACCCAATTTAGATGCTGTGGGAGTGAATCAGTCAGCTTGCCTGAAGATTAAAAAATAAGAATGCATTTTTGGTAATCCCCCACGCCTGCCAAAAGCAACCTCCCACACACACACCAGCCTGACATTGTGTTCGTGCAAGATCCAGCTAAAAAAAAAATATCTACGCAGGAGGAATTTGCCCACCTCCTCTCCCACAAAGCTCTTACCTTATTTCCAGCATGTGTCTAGAAACCAATGTTGTAGGGCTGTCCCTTAGCGGATCATTGCTCTCCCTTTAATCCGGATGAGGACTGATACCCAACAGATGTTGCAGAGGAAGGTTTTAGAGACAGATTTCAACTAATACTTTTTAAGGCAAGAGGTAACTTGTCAGAACGAATTAAGAGAAAATATAAGATGCAAAGGAATTTTAAATGGTAACAAGGAATGCAAGGCTAATGGGAGTAACATGCCAAAGCAGATTAACTGCATAAGATGGAGCTGCATGCTCCCTTCTTATTATCCTTAAATGAAGAATAAAACATGCTTGAGCTTTAAAGGGAGGACGGCACTCTGTGATCCAAGTGTTCTCTCTGAGGTCGCCCTGTCTCTGGGAAAAGCCTTGTTCTTAAGAGGCTGCCACTGAATGACCACATTACTGAAGTTTATGGGACGAGTCTGTGCAGGAAGTGTCTGCTTTGTCTTTTCTCACAAAAGCTGCTGGAAACACAGATTTATCAGTTCCGTTGCCACAGTAATACTGTTGTGGAAAAGCAGAGGGACCTGCAGTGCTGTGTGCAAAGTGTCAGTGACAGGGCGGAGGCAGCATCCATCTGCGCTCCCTGTCACTATAAATAAGAGGAGCATAATGCACACTGCTATCACACTGCTATCATGATGCTGCAGTGAGGTGGACAGAAGCTTCTTTTGACCCAGGTAGACATTGCTATCATATGCTGCTGGTGTAAACAGAAGTAGTTTGTGGAAGGGGATACAAATAAGTGAGAAGACCTTGAAAGAAAGTGTTTTCACCTGTAACCAAGTCAACCTGCTTCTTTAATTTCTACTAATTCTTCTTTTCCCCTGTTGAACACTGTATTTCAGCTACTTCAGATACAATAATGCAGCTCTCACCCCCAGGACAGACATGAATAGCTCAGCTTGAGGCACACACAAGACAGCAATGAATACCACGAGAGAGGCACATAAACAAGGGCACAATTGAAATGACACAATAGAGAGGGATTACACAACCTTTGGACACCGAGCCCGTTGATAATATCATCACGGGAGAGGCGGACGGGTCTTGGTACACACTGTACTGGTCCAGCCATGATCTCAGACTGTGACATGCAACAAATAAACCACTTTGTGACACTGAATGGGAACATCTATTCAGGACAAGATGCTTTATTCTGGTTGCTTGTTCTTCACTCACATGTGAGATCTGTAATGTCATGTGCTAGAACACAATGGAAAGACACATATTTGACAACTAATGAACTACTCCATAGGTGTTTTAAATGTCAATTACCATGGTAATAAAATAAAAAAACTCAGTGCTGATAAGTGGATTATTTAAAATACCTTTCCGACACCAACAGGTAGTAAGTGTGCATTCGAAAGAGAAGGAAGAAGGCTTGGTTGGTGAAGGTCCTTGCACACAGATTGCATGGCAAATCTGTTGATTATACCTTTGGAAAAAAGATTTTTGGCGTCAAATTTCAAAATGATATTAAATTGCAATGTTATAGGAGCATAAAAGTCATTTTTCAAGAATGTCTTACCAGCTGTCGGCGTGTGGGCTTTTCAGAAACAATGTGTCTTAGAGGTTACACTTCGCCGTCCAATTTGGGGCTTTAAAGTCTACCACAAACTTTGGTTACCAAGTGACGGAGAACAATGGTAAAGCCTTATTGCAGAGAGCCTTCACTCTGTACACACAACCACAAATATTTAAAATATGTTTGTGACCCCGCATGAAGGTTTCATTTGTGTCCAAAGCTGGAAGGGATCACAGTTTACTTTACATTTCCATTTAATTGTCAGTACAATAGACCGCTGAGAACCATCAAAGAAGCCAAACGTGTCTTTAATGCTTAATTTCTCATTAACTCTGGTTTATTTTTGTTTTCTTGCCAACAAAACAGGGCATGTTTGTTTTTAAAGCACTCAAATTGATTTCGGACCAGCTGTTTCTCCCTGAGCAGTACACAAAGTTAGTTACCTCTTATAGAAGTAAAACATAGATATTGTAGCTCAGTGGGATTATGCCCTCAGTTCAAACTGGGAATACCTTTGCTGCAAACCATGTTGTTCTGGCACTCAGGGTGAATTTATCTCCCAGATATTTCGCACCACTATTTATGTTTAGTAACATGCATTGTTTTGTTTAATAGGACAAAGGTAAAGAAAACTGGAAGTAATTTCCTGAAGGGATCAAGTACCTGGGCCCTACTATACACTGGTCAGCCCGCTTAACAGGAAATCTAAGAAGCTTACATCACTAATGCCCAAATGGCCTCAGGTAGCAACAGTGGCAACAAAAGAGCCTTTTACAGTCTGGGAACTGGCCAGCAGTGTCAAAGAAATCTGAGTGACTGCAAACCAGCAACATGTAAGGTAGTTATCCAATACAATCAGCTTTTAAAATATTCAAACGGGTCAGAGACACTTGCATAATTTAAAAAAGACATTTTTACTTCAAATGGCATAAAATCATCAGCTGAGAAAACGTTTGACAGTACAAATATTTAGTAAATATTAAATACTGTACATCAATGATAAATCCATAAAAAGGATACAACCCTCTGTGATTAGAGGAAAAATAAACAGTCCAGTTTGGTTTCAGCAGCAGGCGCGCATAAAGCTGTTGTTGACAGCGTATTGATCACTCACACAAAGGAACCGTTCCACGTCCCTTTACGCAAACCCCTCTGCCAATCCACTGAAAACAAAACCATGTGCAAAGGACGAGGTTATTAAGGTGTTCAGTTCTAACTTTAACAAACATTGACCAGGCTTTAAACTTCAAAGCAACATCCCATAAGAAGTACTTTTGGCTACAGTGCCACACGCAATAAAAAAAAATGGTGTGTCCAATGTCAAAATTATTACTTTTCTATGTGAATTTCGTCCAATGAGTGTTTTTCTTGCTGACATATATTTAATAGTTAATAAGCCATACAATTTGGAATCAAACTGGAGTTAATTGTCTCCCCTCATTTGCATACGTTTAATTTACATAACTCAAATGTAAGATGCCATTGCAGCAGGCCTACATCGGTGCACACTTGTCATGAGTCCATCATCTCTTCAGTAAAAGAAAAAGTTCAAAAGTCATGTGTCAGCATCCTTTAAGGTGCGGAAGTGCAGAAAGTTTGTCGACTTTCCCCAAAGCAGCGGCATTCTCGACTCCTTTAAGCCACTCTTTACATTTCCTAACAACAGTTTCGTCCACGTCTCCGTCCTCGTCTTCATACTCTACATCGTCGTACTTGTACTGATCATTCAAAAGAGATATCTTAACGATGGCGGTGATGTCCTGCTCTACGCTCTCCGCTTTGGCCACAGGAGCGGAGCCCTTATTGGACGATCCGTGCGCCTTTTTGGATGGAAATACCCGCCGGTGTCGAAAGTCCGCGGATGCGCAACACTTCTGCTGCTTTGCCATCATTTGCTTTTCTAGATTTCGTTTCTGGATGACAAGAATGGCTTCAGGGGTGAGACTGAGGGTAAACTGGATCTCCTTCTTCCCTTCATCTTTTCCGTGGAGGTGTCTGGCGGAGTCCATGGAGCTGGAGCGCCTGACTCCTTCTGAGTCCTGAGGTTTGGGCACCGACAGCCAGGAGCTTTTTCCCTGGGTCTCCTGACCGCCACTTGACTTCTGAGTAGGGCTTTTGCTCTTCTCTCGATGGGCTTTACGGCCCAAATTCCTTAAATTCGCGGTTGTCCAAGGAGAGGATTGCTTCTCCCTATCCGACCCCGCTTTCTCTCCGCCGGATTTGCTGGTGAGCTCAGTGTGAGCAGGCACTCCGGTGGATTTCTTTTTCCCGAATAGATCCCTGCCAGGAGAGGAGATCCGCTGGTGGAGGTTGAGGGGCGGAAAAGGCATTCTTGCGGCTGGAAGTGATCAGGATACAAAAACGTACAAATGTACAAAGTGCAGATGATGAGGAAGCGCTGCGCAAAGCGACGAGCGGCGCTTCTCTGCGGGCATTATCCAGCAGGGAGGCGGAGAGAGCTGCAGTGCACCTGTTGTCCACACTGACCGGAGTTCAACTGGTGAACACTGAGGCCTGGCTGCTTTATGGTGGAGCTGGCAGGAAGGCGTGGTCAGGAAAAGCACCAAACAAAGCCAGGAAAAAACTGTGGTGATGTCATTTCATCATTTCCAATAACTTCCTGAAGCAATGAGCGACATCAACCTCATGTTTTCCTCACAGCGCCGCTCTGCTGTATTACAGTCAAATTGATTCAAAGATAATCATCCTCCAAGAATATGAAACATCTTCAAATAATTGTGTTTGGTTAAAGTGAGAGGATTAATATATCTAACCACAGCTGAATTTCGTATTTAGCCTACAAGCAGACAATATAAATGAAAATGAATCAGAAAATACTAAGAGTCTTCTTTCAAATCCTATGTATGCGTTTACATAAATGTCCCTTAATAGTTAGTTGTATACACACTAGCTATATTGAACATATAAGTACAAGAATCTTTTAAATGACGTTTAACACATTTTTTTTTCTTTACTGTTTTTTTATTTCTTCTGAATAAGTGTATTGTATGCACCAAATAAGGAAAGTTCATTTTCAGTGAATACTTTACTTGGCAATAACCCAATCCTGATTCAGACAAGAAAAACAATTGAGAACAAGGTAAGACATGTTTACACTGCCTGTATATGAACCATAACAACTTGAGGAAAATACCAAAAAATGGAAAATGTTCATCTCCAAATCACATTCTTTGGTTAAAGTAGCCCCCTGGCTGTAAAGACCCCCAAATTCTGTACTATATATCATATGGTCATAAAGATAGCATTTGGTCCTTGGTGCTGTAAGATAACTCTCTGTACTTGAACAAACAAAACATGTCACTGGCACAATCCTCTCATTCAGTCAATAGTCTCAAATATCAAAGAACTGATGTCTATAGATGATCCGTTGTTGTTCTTTCAGCCATGCAGCCGAAACACATCCAGGGTAAAACACAAATAGTCTCAATATTGATTTCTTTCCCTTTTCCCCGTTATCTGCATTTTATGTAGACAGTACCTCAATCGATTCGATGAGATTTTGTTCCCTCATTGTAGAGTGTAAGATAAAATCAATAATTCCATTTAAATCTGTATTTTTTTGGATTGTTTATTTGAAATTGCCTGATAATGTAGATCTTTTACAGTTTATGAAACATTTACCATGCATTATTAAATTGCTCCATGATAACCACAGAGAAAGTATGGAATTTAAGTGAATTGCTTTTAAAATAGGAAATAACATTTGGCATGTGTAACATTGGGCCCATGGTGGTTCATACTTTCAAAGGAGACTTGTGATCTTTTTCAATCAAATATCTATTGAGGCCAACTCACTTGAATAATAAAAAAATAAACATTATAATGGAGTGTTATTTATTCTTCATGACATGAATGATGCGCTGGATTATTTATCGGAAGGGGACTCAGATTTGTTTTTGATTCATTGGTTGTTGTGCGTGGGATCCCGCTCCTCTCTGACATAACAATGGATTACATGTAATAAAAAGAAAACAGTTGGGAGACTGCAACAGATTGCAGAGGTCAGGGGTACTTTCTCTTCAACCTTAAAACTTCAGCGTAATCCAAAAATAGTGGGATCACAAAACAACCACGCTCCCTTCGCTAGACAAAATTGTTTTATCCCTCAGATTAATTGCTCAAGGCTTTGCTCGGTCTGCACCAAGTAAGTTGAACAAGTAGTACTGGGGGAGATCTTGCCCATGCTAATCCACCACATTATACACGCATCTAATGAAACTAGTGGGGGGCAGAACAACAGGAAGTGCAATGTAGTTACTTAGTCGCGTGAAGCACAAAGAAACCTAGAGGCGTGTAGTAAACCTTGAGCAAACCCTGCTGCTTGTACACAGGGAAACAGGGTGCGCTTGGTCCTTAATGTGGCTTTTGATTGATAAATAAATGCTATTAAATGTGTGTTCACTATCTGGGGAGAGATCCATGACTAAATGGCGTTTTATTCAGAAAACCCTCAACTCCTCATGAGGATAATGTGAACATCTGCACCACAGATGGGGGAAGGTTGAGGTTGTGAATCTTCCGGGGGAGGTTGTCATGACAACCACATCCTCAAAGGCTATGCCATCATGCCGAAGCAATACAGGGAACTCGGTGCAAGCTATTCTAGGTTATTAGGTCACATAAAATCACAATGCTCAGAAAGGCGTAATTAATGTGGACATATCTACATCTAGGAAATCTAATTTAAAGCAGAAGAGGCCATTTTAATGTAATTTGACAAGCTAAGGGGGGGCAGGTGTGTTCAAATACACATGCGGACAAACAGGCTAGACAGGAGCTGCGCTTTTAATCTCTGGATATCATATATCCCAGTGCATCATCAGTGAAGCAATGCCTCAATGGCCTAAGGGAAAATAATCATATATAAACATGGAAGAGCATCCGACAGCCTCTTTACACATCAGAGCCTTGCAAGGAAAACAGATCGCTTCCGTTTGTGTACAAGAGGTAAGAAGATCATTTCAAAATCTACAGTTCAAAATGTAAATATGTCAGATATATTTACAGGTTATATCTATAATAATGTAAAGGACTTTGTAAATTCATAATAATTTACCTGTACTCATTTAGTTTAAAATTCTTATGAAACATAGGGAAATCTTAAATATATTAAGAATTGAAAAGGCATTCTGACATCAAAAGAAAAAAGGGGTTATAATGGGAATATAGTTACAGACCTTAAGCTAAACTTGAAAAAAAGCAAGAATTCACAGTATGAAACAAGCCATAGTAAAAATCTGGAGATATAATGTATAAACAACATGGATGTATATTTTACAGTCACTGCTCTTACAGTTTGCATATTAGGACAAGTCTTCACAGCCGTGGGGTCCTAACTCACACAGGTAGTGAAGACCTTCATCACAGCATCCCTGAGGAAAGAAAAGAAAATCTAAGCAACAGCCACCATTATAAACAATGAAATAAAGGCAGCAAACAGGAATGAAGGAATGTTGTTCTCAAAAATGTAAGCCGAGGTAAAATTCTTTCATGCGAACAAAATTAAAAGCGACTTATAAAGCCCCCCCCCCGCCCTTTGTTGCGATGATTTGGGTGGGGCTCGTCATGAATAAGTGAGTGTGTTTTGGCTGGGAAGCACCACATGCTCACAGTGATGGGGGCTCCCTGTCTCCAGGTGCTCTGTTGTGAGGGATGATGCAATACGAGCGATCGCCATGGCAACCGTAGGCCGTCGTTGCCTTCTCCATTCACCCTCACACCATTTCCCTTTTGCTATCGGTGTGTTGCTATGCAGACTTCGCCTTGAGCGGCGGTGATATTTCGGTGGAGGAGGTGTTGTACCAGTCAAGGTTAAAAGGAGAAGGGGGGATCAGAAGCAGTCTGAGAGGGGGGGGGGGGGGAATCGGGGGACAGACAGGAGACTTGCTCCTTCAGACGCTCAGGTTTGTCCCTCTGATGTATGAACTAAACACACCAGAATCCTCATGTTTTTCATCCCGTACAGCTTGAGGTTTCTTTTGAAATAATCACTTGATGCTATATCCATTTCCAGAAAGAATACATGAAGAAAATATCTGTCTCAGGGAATTTTTTATCCCCAATTTTTGATTAAATATTAGGGGAAAATAGAGCCCTTAAAGCACTGTGGGAAGTGCACATGCTGCAGATTGTATTGCCTCGGTCTGAGAGGGTATAAATAGACAAGGTAAAACACATTAAAGGATCAAATCCATTGGCCATGTGGTGAAGTGGAGCCAGGTATCACGGTACGACTGGTCAGTATGGAAAGAGGCTGGTACTTCTTAATGTGTCACTCAGAGGGATAGAAGTATGTGTCACTCAGAGGGATAGAAGTATGTGATCAAAATGTGCTGCACTGAAACAACATGGCAAACAATAAAGGGATAAACCATCAACTCTAAATTAAATGAAAAATGGATTAAGAATTAAGAAGCTTAAGGAGAGAGGGACATTAATGTGTTGAACAAATTTACAAATTATAATAACAAAGGAGTAACGAATAAATAAGTTGCTCTCGGGAAATCAGAAGCAGTCAAATTTGCATTCCTCTATAGGAATTTGTTTTTTTGAAGGGTAGCACGGGAAAAGGTCTTTGTCCCAGCTCGGTATTGTTGATAGCATTTGGGTTGGGGGAGGGGGAAGTCTGGGTGGTTATGGGACGTCTCTCGGCTGTCAGGATAGATTATAGGGTCGCCCAAATACACAGGGCACTTAGGTGAGGGGGGGGGTTCACGGGGGCTCTTGCCAAATGAGACATAACCCTGCTTACAGCTGGACTGACAAAACAACACCTCACGCTGGGCTTTGAGAAAGCATTGAGGTTCAACATATGGGACAATTTGAGAAGTGGAAATCTGAGTGTATTTTCTCTGAATGAAAATTCTCTACAGATTTGAAGGCTTTTAGGTTCTATAGTGCACATTATCCAATATACATATAAAGCATGTAGCCAGAGAGAGAAAGTAGGAGGTTTCCATCCTCATATCTTAAGCACGGCAGCCTATTTAGGTCTTGATCTAATCAAAATGTGGCATTCTGCTTTAACCCTTTAGAGCTTAGCATAAGCTCATCACAGGGAATATGAAAAGCTTTATTGGAAAGGGCAGTCTTTTTGTGAATCGGTCTGAAAGAGCATTATGCCACAGGGAATGATTTCATGTAGATATTATGGATAAAGCACATAGCGTCACAGAGCTAAAGCACAGAGGAGTGTGAAACAACAAGCTGCCATTTGCCTGACACTAAGTGCCTGCACTATGGTCGTAGGGGGGATTACAGCCATATGCTGGAGGCAAACTGTTTTAAGAGGTCAATCAAAACATGTTTTCATTGGAGGGGCACTGGACATTTTCTCCAGTTTGTTGTGTGTGTATAGAGACATTTATAGACAGGACAGCAGTCAGATATAAACGGTAGCTCTAAATCTACAAAAGCACTACTATACACAATACACAACAGAAAGAACATGCACATCACATCAATGTAGACGGAACATAAATCATGTTGTCTTACCTGGCAAATGGAATGTAAGAGATGCTATACCTGAAACAGAAAAACAACGAGAGAAGAACACCAATGTTAGGACTGATCATGATTATCGCAACACAAATACATTCCTAAATACATTATAATTAGTATGTAAATGATATTTAAAATGGGATGTTTCCCTTGGATTCAAGTTTGTTTCCCTCGCTGTATGGCCATACATTCCTAGACATACTGTATATTTTTGTAATTCAATGTTCTTTACAACCAGGAGCTTTACTTGAAATTAAAGTTCCAGTTTGTTTGAATCATGCTTGCCTGCATGTCATGTCTTTGTAATGATGTGAAGTGAAAATACTATAGATTAAAAGTATAAAACAACATCACAGAGAACACAGGACCTAAACTATCTGAAGAGCAACACGCCAACATGTAGAATATGCAGTCCAATGCTCAATCAAGCAGTAATTGTTGGACTGGAGGGTCTTTGGTTTTGCTCAGAGGGGATTAACCGAGCACGATGGATGGTGAATGAATTGGATACACTGTAATCTTCGTACTAATGATTCCAGAGGGATTGGTAGCCCAACACAGAGAACAACAAAAACACGATCACTCAGAGTGATAACAGCTCAAGTGTAACACCAAAAGATTCCCAGCCCTGTTTTGATACATTTGAAAAATGGGAGGAACTTTGTAAAGCAGTTGAATGATTAACTACAGGCACAGCATGATTGCCTTCTTGTTCGACCACCAGTTAGCAGAGCTGTAATTATTAATGTAAATACTTTACACATTTCTCAAGCAAATGCTCTGACATCTAAGCGAAACAAGTAATAGCAAGGTTTGGTTTTTAGAATTCTTTGAGTCTGTGTCAGAAGTGTTTTAGTGTGATGTGGTCACTTCACAGAACTCTGAGGACTGGACTTTGCACGCCTCTGAGTGTGGATCAGCGCTGACGTCTTCCAACAGAACCACCTTCACACAGACGTCTGAGTGCCTGCGTGGGAGTGCACTGTGCCCCCCGGTCTGTTAAGAATGAGTTTGAGATGTGTGACTTGTGGTTGCCATGGGGATGCCTTCAAGAACGCAGGCAGAGCGGAAGTGATCGTAGAACGTGTAGGTGCAAAAAGCCGTCTGGTTACGAGGCTGACACAGTGCTGCTCAGTGAGGCAATCAGATCGTCCATCCCCCCCTCCCCCCCCCTCCCCTGGGCTGCTGGATTTGGCTGGGCTGCTGGTTTGTGTCTCTATGCACATTCACACACTCACAAGGCTTGGTCTTTGCTGTGTAGATATGCTCCAATTAATAGTTCTACAAGTGCGGACAGGCCCATACACGATTTAAGCAATTCATCTACTATAGATGAATTGCTTATTTCTTTCTTTTTAACCGAGTTGACCGGATTAAAGCTATCAAACAGTGCAGTGTAAAAATGGTTCAATTGGCACAAGTTAATTAAAGCAGATTAAATGACAAACGATCCTTTGGATACTGCAATAAAGTCTTGGAAATTGATCTAAGACTGAAGCATTTTGTTGTTGTTGTTGTTGTATGGATCAGTTCATGGTTAGATCAGCGTTAAAATTGCTCAACATCCTACATTAAATACATTAAAGAGAAAAAAAAATATGACGGTCTTTATTAAATATTTTATAAATGTAAATGAATTAAGGGGTCTCATTGGACCATGAACCTGTGATTAGAGAAGTAGTAATGACCACAGTTAACTGCCAGTGACCTTGTCTTATGTGTGAACACAGGTAGCAACACCTAAGTACACAATGCTGATCCAATCACTAGCTCATTCTCTACAGGTCAAACATATACTGACCTACTGTACCATGATGCCTGGCAACCTGCCAACCAGTCTTCTTACAACAGGACTCACTCAACGGGTATGTCAATCAGATGTAATTAAAGCTCAGGGAAACCAATGTAGTTAAAGTTGTATATTCTGTGTGCATCTTCAACTATCTAGAAATAATATGTATTGTTCTGAAACATCTACAATTCCAAGTATAGAGTGGTTGAATGTACAGCGTAACAAAGACGGCACAAGTTTAACCTTTATTGATTTAGTCGGGCCGGGCCAATAGCAGTAAGTCAGGTGCCAGCAGCGTGTCTAACTCAACTCCCGGATGTTTATTACAAGGCAAAGCAGCTAGAGTAACGCTCCTTATCATGTACAGTGGTAGAGAACTGTAACTCTGCTTCATGTGAGTAGGTGTGAGTGATGAGTCAATTATTTACAACTGTGCTAAAGTCAGAGATGACTGGTCAAACTTACCATGTCATTGCCAAAAACTGCATGATACAGAAGATGATAGCCAGCCCCCTTTTATGCCACTGTAAAATAAAACATGGTAATTAGAGTTAAAAACACTGCACTTTAATAATAAGTGTAGCTGGCTTTGAAAACCATGTATTATGTACTTACCCAAAACACTGCACAAAGAGTTAAGACGAGGCAGAGCTGACGGAAGAACAAAGGAATAGTTATCTTCATGCTTGCTATCTTACACTTGATTTCTTTCAGTATTTCACAGTAATCTTACATTCTAAAAACTAAAAGGAATGACATCTGCCAATAGAAAATATCAATCATTCTAAGCTGGATTGTGTTTGTCAAGATTAGCCTCACAATCCTTTAAGATCACAAGGTGGGAGATCTTTAATTGAACCAGGCCTTCTAATCCAAAGTCAGACCTGTAACACCCTCAACAGTCGGTGAAAGCAGACACCAGTGAAAACGCCTTGTGGCCTCATGACAGATCCAGTGAAGCATCGGTCTCAAGGTAACAGTAAAACACGTGGTATTTACCAGCATGACAATGGTGGCTATCAGTCTTTTTGGATCGAACATGCGCTTCAGCTGATTTAGTGGTCCCATTAGGAAGCAGGTGCTATAGAGAAACAGACAAAAACGACACATTGGACCTGTTTAAAATAGTAATCTATGGTGTTATTACGATAAAGAATTCGCATCAGCAGCATCGACAATACTATGTACGTGATACTCACAAGGCAGGACTTGAAATATTGACAAATGAACTCAAACACGTCACAACATTTTTGCAGCTTGACACAAACAGAACATACCATGACTACTGTACAAGAAGAGTTTGTTGCTAGTGAATGACATGCAGGCTATGTAGTGAAATACCAATCACATTCATATTGATAAATAAAAGCATCTAAAAGGATCATTTTGTTGCAAAATGAACTGCCACGTCAGTAGTAAGAAAAGGAATTGACGACAGCAAGTATGATGTTGTCCAAAAAGAGGTAGTTTGTCCTTTATATGTTTAAGGTTCCGCTATTTCTTTGGTCATATCCATAGAGAAGAAACGTATAACTGCTGCCTCCTCATTTTATGCCACTGCCAACCAGTAGAGTTTCATCCCGTTAGACGTGTGTATAATTGTCATGATTATTGTATGAATTCTTCTGTTGTGAGGACTTATTTAACTTGAACTTTGACCACAAAAATCTGATCAGTTTTTGACTAAATACCCATGTTTGTGCCAAATGTTAACAATATCCCTCCATTTGTTTCCTAGATATCGTGTTGCCAAGTATAGGACATACAGTATGGACAACCTGAAAACATATATTATTATTTTTTTTAAATCAGTGTCGGTTTTATCAGCCCCAATGCGATCACGTTTTGTATTCATAGCAGGTGCTAGGCATTCGACACTGTGGGGCATTTTCATAGCTCTTTCCAAAGATCACCTATTTAACAGTTCAGCCGCGAATGTGTTGCCATTTCTTTCTTTGTTCAAAATGGTGGAGTTAGTTACCAAGGTGTTGTATTCAAAATAGCTTTTTTTGTTCTTTTAGGGCTAGCAGCCCTAACACTTTTGAAAAACAGGAACTGTCCATCTGGATGGTCAGCTATATGCTTCCATATACATGATACGCCCAAATAAATCTCTTACCAGTGACAACCAGAGTGTGCCACAAGTCACCACTATAATCAATTTGACTACTTTAAAACCTCCTACATGGGTATGTGGCATGTGTGACGTTGGTAAAAGAAATATCACAAAGGCTGTCTCTCTGCTGACGAGGCGTGCAGCGCTGGGCTCCAGAGATGAGTGGGTAGAGTTTGCGTAGCGTCACATCTGTTAGATGAGACACCGCAGCAGTCTGTGTTGACGCAGGCTCTTTCTACCGGTCTGCTGAGAGGGATGGGTCATTTCTATCAACAGACACTACTGATATCTACACACATGCTGCTACTGCTGGTGGTTGGGAAGCACCACGACAGAAATGCTAATGCCATTAGTAATATTAGAGAATGCTGTATTGCTTAATGTTGAGAATAAATGTATTATTGATTGAACAGAAAAGATTGACTTAATGCTAGATTCCTCTGTTTCCAAAAAGGAACAAAATAGAAAACTTCAAAATAACCTTTACCAGGGTGCTGTGTAACATTCACAACATTAAATAAATCAAATTGTGACTGTTCAAAAGTGAAACAACTATATTTTGTTTGAAAAAGGGGAACATACTATTGACAAAAAATGAAATACATGTAAGAAATGTTTATTGTTTTACTATTAAAACAGTTGCATGTGATCCATCACTAAAATGACTCTTATTTCTGACATAATCTTCCACTACTCATTCAAATGAGGTAGCCCATGGTGTCAAAGTCACATACAGATGAAAAATGCATTAAGCTTCTTAAAATATGACACTGTTGTCTTGCTGCTGATCGGTAACCTGGGCTATGAAAGCAGAAGGTGACCCAGTTTCTTGACGCATCTAAACCTTCTGGACATATGATACCTGAAAATAGAGACTGCCCTGTCTCATCAGTGGTTCACTGTCAAAGAAGTCAAAGACATGATTGGATTCAGCCCTGGGATTATCTTGACTAAATAATCCATAATGTTGTGAAAATCCAGTAGGTTCCTGATTTCTAGTAATAGAAGATGAAATTCTAATCTTACTAAACCATGAAAATAAGACAGCCCGAAATGCAAACAATAAAGATACAACAGTTATATGTTAGTGTAGCAGCATAATTAAAGCAGGCAGCAACAACACAAGCGTACTGACTGAATCAATATCACACTGCAGAGAGAAAAAGTTTAACTGTTATCAGTCTCAGTTATGTGTATATGTGTAGTACATCTAATTATTGAAGAACATTTGCCCAAGCAAGGCCACTATAATGAGAGATTTAAAAGTATTGCATGCTGTCCTTGGGAAGGAATTAATCTGCATGCTCCTATAAAAGTTATAATGTAAGAAAACACCAATGGCTGGTCTACTTTTAGAAACAAACAACTATGAGAGCAAGTCTGTATCTCCTCCCCACACATGTGCAACCTCTCATTTGAAAACCATATCAATCAGGTCACAAAACCGCCTTTTTCTACCTCAAAAACATAGCATTTCTCCACCCATTCCTCTCTTTCTCTACTGCCAAAATCCTTTTACATGCCTTCATCTCATCACGAATCGGCTTCTGCAACAGCATCCTCAACTTTTCAATAAACTCCAGTACTTCCAGAGCTCTGCTGCCCGTCTGCTCACCCGGCCCGGCCCTGCCCTTCAGAACCTCCACTGGCTCCCTGTCCACCAACGCATCCATTTTAAAATCCTCCTCCTCACTCACAAAGCCCTCAATAGCCAGGCCCCCCTCCTACCTCACCGACCTGCTCCACCACCGCACTCCTTCCCTCCACTTCTTTGATCCAAAGAAGACCAAGCACTGGACCTACGGGGAACGGGGCCTTTTCCAAAGCGGCAGCCTCCCTCTGGAACTCTCTCCTCAAAACACATTTCTGACTGCACCAATCTGTCTTCATTCAAACCTCGTAACAAAACCTTTTCAGAGCTGCTTCTAATGTATAAGGAATCTTCTGGGTTTTATATTTTAGGCCGTTTTTTTTTTTATGAATTCAACATGTACTGTATGTGACATTAATGCAACACACAATTGAACTTCAGGTATGCTAATTAAATTGTACAATGACACAGATGGTACTTAAACTTAATAAGGTGCAGTATTAACCTTTTGCATGTAGTGTTTACCTGCCTCTGCATGATAGAGCATTTTTTTAAAGAAGCATGTCTGTTTAAGTTTATTAAAGGCAATGTGATTGCCAAGGCTGTTCATTTATATGGTAGTTATACAAAAAAAATGCATAATTGTACTAATGCTAAACTGATTAAATGTAGGAGATTATAATTTGAGGTATAATCCTTTAGTCTGGGGTAGAACCAGAACTAACCACTGTTATGGTGTAAATATACACATTATTTATGATATAAAAAAGAAGTATAACACCAGGCATTGTGCTCCAAACATTTGGTGGGTGCACAGAGAGTAAGAAAGTAAATGACATGCGTTGTATCAGTGTTGTCTTTATAAACAGCTTAGAAGCAAAACTTGGAGAAATATGTATGTATCTGTGCCAGTGGTGTCAGTCATCAAGGAAACATTTATTTAGAGTGTATAAACCTGTTGCTCCTTGTTTGTTCTATTCCTGGCAGCGTGTTATCCTGGCATGAAAAATATATTGAGACATTACATTTCTATGGACTTCTATTTTGAGCTAGACTGAAGCCTCTTACCTGGAAAGAGCAGCGATGTTCCCTAACGTGTAGAAGACGGCAAAAAGCTTCATTCCATTTGGAAGGAAAAGCAGTGCTGAACCCTAACAAAAAAGAAGAAAAAGCCTCTGTCAGCTACACAGAACAATGTGACCACACATTAATATAGGGCTTAATGCCAAGTAGCTAAATAAATAACACACATAAATAGGATTAAAGGCATAAAACGTTGTATTTTATTTTGTATTAGAACAAAAATCAACTACAAGGACAGTTGGCTGCTAATGGTTTCTCTGAAACATGATGGGCTCCCCCTACTGACAGAATACCATCAGGTTTTGTTTAAGAATCGCTGCCTGAGAAATATTTTAATCCACATGCATTTTGACGAATTGAATCACTCAACACTGGGGACACATTAAGTGTGAATAGACTATGCATTTTAACATGTAAGGGAAGATATTTAGAGTAAGTAAGGGATGCAACACTTCTAATGTTTTTGTAAGGGGATTCAAAAAACATACAGCTAATACCTGCTTCTCACAGGAGCAAAGTTTCAACATTGCTTATTTCTTCAGAAAAGCAGAGTATGGGGCAACACTGTGGATTTAAGGTAAATGCATTTTGAATGTCTGAATGGAAGAGATATCAAGAGACTATAAGATGATGTAATGTTTGTTGATAGAGATATCAGACTTTAGCAGCTAGGCATACACAGGTTCTGATGGGACTTTTTCCGTGTGAATTACCACTATGTGGTTGGCTTCAAGTGTTGCAACACTTCCTGTAATTTGAACTGCAAACTACACTTTACAAACTAAAACTTGACGTTATTTTCTGACGGAAAGCAACCTCTGTGTGAATTAAATACAAAGGATCGGAATTGTCCTGATGGTTTTGCAATGAACCATGTTAATAACTTGGGGGCTGTGCAAACATAGCACAAGAAAAGATAACTTGGAATTTTTCTTACAGCATTAACAGGGTTAGGTACGCTCCGCATTCCTGAAGTCAGTATAAAGTCAGACATAACATACAAGTCTCATTTTCATCATGTAAGGCACTCACAAGTATCGAACACAGGATGCCCCCTGCAAAGCATATGACGAACCATTTCACCCTGGTGCTGTAGCTGAGAGTGCTGGCATCAAGGACCTGGTGAGAACAATGGGAGGATGTCACAAGACAGACACAACGACCCTCAGAAAGAGCCACAGGCTTCCCACTGCTGATATACACATGTTGGCTGGAGCCAGGCAGATAACAAGATACAGTATTATCTTAAAACACACACACAGAGAACAGCACAGAACATAAGTACATTACATTTGGGGAAATTAGGTCAAAATAAATCATTGAGACCTGGGGTCACATGTTAGAAAGAAAATCGACGTATACTGTGGATTTACAAATCAAGTTTTTGTTCTACCATATGACCTCAGAGGTGCTCAGTACCAGGATGTAAAGTTAAGGAAATGTAAAGTAGAGTCTTTAAATAAATGCAAGCATTGGAGAGTGGGGTGTGTCAGGGTGAAACAGTTTAGAAAAGTTGTACCACGATTTATAAAAACACATAATTCAAGTTAGCACCTTACCCCATTTCCTCCTCATCGGGAAAGCGTGTAAAAAGTGTAAACAAACAGTACAATTTATTACATGCCTACAGAAGAACACGTTAGGTATGTTAGCTTGATCCTAGACTTAAAAAGATACACCGAAAAGAAACATGCAAATGTAACTGTAATGTTAGCTAAAAGGCTACACAGCTAGCTGAACGTGACATTTTAGCTAACTTTATTGACTAGTTTAACGTTACTTTGTCTCAGTAACAACACAACTTTTATAATTATAACAGGTTAGTGGAAGGTAACTGAGTTTCAGACAGGAAACAAAAGTAGCACAATGGTATTTTTTAATCAGTTTCATCCAGTTGACGTAACAGGACGTTAGCATTAGCAGTGTCATACAGCTGTCCTACAGTAAGTTAAGATAACGTTACCTGGTCAGTGAGACCCAACTCTTCGTTGTCGTCTTGACCGCTTAAAACACGACGAAGCTTGTCCATCGCTAAAGACCAGCTGGCAATATGAAGAAGAAAGTAAGAATCCCTATATTTCCAAATGTACTTGTGGCGTTTATGTTTGAAAGTAGTAATCGCAGTGGCAACTGCAACAAGTTTGACTTCCTGCCTTCCTGTGCTATGCTTTCTGTAAGTGCTGACATGGAATCGGTTGGATCGCTGCCGCTGTTGCCCAAAGTCTTTGGGGAGGAGTTTAAATAACAGACCGGAGATCAGCATCCAAAAACCCCACTTCCTCTGAACTGTTGCTGCCTTTAGGTGCTGTGGGAAATGATGGTATTGCACAATGAATAACTTGTAAACAACGCACATTTGCGCTCGCTTTTGACTTTATTGGTGATGTAATTTGCAGATAATGCCTTACAATATTCAATCAAATGTAGCGTTTCACAACAAAATAATTGTTTTTGTTGAAACACAGAAGGAACACACGAATTGACTTTGCATTTTACGCTAAATATTTTAAGGCTTGAATGGGAAAATACGTATAACGTGCCAAAGTGCTATGAGAAGCCCCTTTTTAAAAATAATGGGTTTTTTGCCATAATTTTTATTAGGCCGACTTGTACTCCTGCTGCTTTGTCGCCATCCAGTGGAGGTTTAACAACAAGCTAAGAAACAGTTGTCACTGTCAGTACAGTGACCATGCTTGGTAGTTTATAAAAGTATCTTGCAGAGATTGTGTTGACTTATTTTATGCATCACTTTAGCATTAGCCTACCTTTGCAAAAGATGCTGGATGATGTAAACTATTAACTGTCTGAAATTTCAGACTGTGAAAAAGACACAAAGGTTTCTTAAAGTCTTCCTTTTACCTTTTTTAAAGCTGTCGCTTTCAGTTTCTAGGGACAGTGTCATAGGTTGCAGTGTAGAAAGATGAGTGAACGTGTTTTGCCTGTGTTGCAATTTGGCCAATGTGTTGACTGAACTTCAGATTGTTGTGGATTTCTACCCCCAGATAAGGGGGGAACCCCTTTAAACATCTTCAGGCATGGAATATCGTTTTTAATGTGTTGGTTTTGGAGCCAAGGCAGAACGTTTATAAGAGTTAGCGCTGAGCTTCAGTCTGCAATGTTCAAAACAACAGATAAAGCCAGACATAGGTGTAGTCATGGACTCTGACCTGAGTTTCAACAGTCACATTAAAACAGTTACTAAATCAGCCTACTATCACCTAAAGAATATATCTAGGATTAAAAGACTGATGTCACAGCAGGATTTGGAAAAACTTGTCCATGCTTTTATCTTCAGTAGACTGGACTACTGTAATGGTGTCTTCACAGGTCTCAATAAAAAATCCATTAGAAAGCTGCAGCTAATTCAGAACGCTGCTGCTCGAGTCCTTACTAACACTAAGAAAGTGGATCATATCACTCCTGTTCTGAAGTCTTTACACTGGCTTCCTGTATGTCAAAGAATAGATTTCAAAATACTGCTGCTGGTTTATAAAGCTTTGAATGGTTTAGGCCCAAAATACATTTCTGACCTCCTGCTAAATTATGAACCATCCAGACCTCTCAGGTCTTCAGGGACTGGTCAGCTTTCTGTCCCCAGAGTCAGAACTAAACATGGTAAAGCAGCGTTCAGTTATTATGCTCCAAATATCTGGAACAAACTCCCAGAAACCTGCAGGTCCGCTGCAACTCTCACTACTTTTAAATCCAGGCTGAAGACTTTTCTTTTTGTTGCTGCTTTTAATTGAACTATTCACATCTTAAACTGCACTGTAACTTTTATCCATGTATTTGTTCTTTTAATGTTTATTTTATTATCTTTTTTTTTTAATGACTGATTTTAAATGCCATTTTCTTAATGTCTTTCATTTTTTGTGAAGCACTTTGAATTGCCTTGTGTTGAAAGGTGCTATATAAATAAACTTGCCTTGCCTTGCCTTGCCTTGCCTTGCCTTGCCTTGCCTTGCCTTGCCTTGCCTTGCCTTGCCTTGCCTTGGTTTGCCTTGGTTTGTTGATCTTTACATACGTAATATGTAGCACTTACAGAGCATTAATTTAAAGCATTAATTTAAAGCACATTCCCCAAGTGTTAGTCCATTCCTGGATCATTGTCAGGTCACCCTGTAGCTCTTCTAGGCCTGTAGAGCAAGCAGTCATCCGCCAATAACCGACAGTGGATGCCACACGTGACGGCAGGTCATTGATATAGGAAGAGCAATGGATCTAGCACAGTGCCTTGTGGGACACCAGCGTCAATGTGAACGGTTCTTGATTTCACCCATTCTACAACCACTTGTCGGCTTCTTTGCAAGTGGTTAAAAAGTTGTGGTCCAGTTTAGTATTCAGCCAGTTATACCCATGTAGGCCAGCTTCTGCAACAGGTGCTTATGTGGGACCGTGTTGAAGGCCTTTTGAGTAATCAAAGATGGTCACATGGATTTTAATTTTCTGGTCATGATATTTTGCCAGGTCATGCATTGTGACAACAAGGGGTTGAGTTTTACATAAATGGTTTTGTCAAAATCCATGCTGGAACATGGTCAGGATATAATGCTTTTCCAGGTGATTCAGCAGTAGCCTACTTTACAGATGATGTGTTCCAGGAGTTTACAACATAGGCTACTACCATCAGGGAAACTTGACTGTGGGAAATGATGGTATTGCACAATGAACAACTTGTAAACAACACACATTTGCGCTCACTTTGGACTTTATTGCTGATGTCTTTTGCAGATAATACCTGAAATATGGTTCTTTATGGTTTAATCTAGCAATGACTCGTTCCTAGTAATGCAATCTGGTTTAGTGTCATCAATGAGAGCATGCAGGTTGAGGGTCTTGCCCTTTACAACACCACAGTTGATCAAGATTTTATCCCTTCAATGTCCTTGACACAGAATGCTTTGTGTCAAGGCTATATGTTGCCTTGCCTTTTCACCAACATAACTGGTACCGAACAAGATGCATTTATGTGAACATTTAATTTTCAACCACAATCATTTTAATTGAGTTTAGACTTTTAGTTGTTACTGAAAGGCAACGCAAGCTTAGTGGTAGTTGACCACGTGGTGGAGCAGTTGGGCGTAGAACCTATACTATTTCTAAAGGTTTTGGAGATATTTAAAATAAATATATCACCGTGGTGGTCTATGTATTGTTAAGCTACATGCATGTGCATAATGCTTGTTGTAAGATGCAATAGGTGATAGTGTAAGGTAACATTTCTGTCTCTAAGAATAGTAAAAGAGAATAATTATTAGGAAAATAATGTACATATCATCTCTTGTCAAATGAAAATAGTCTTGTTTAGTGCTTAGCATGCATCTGTTTTACTGCTGGATTGTTGTTGTTTCTTTTTTATGTGCATTTCCACATTCAGTCCCGCCTTCATGGGACCCCTCCTGTGACGTCGGGAAAAGTTCACTTTTTTTCCCCCTCCAGCTGAATGTGTTCTCGTGTCAACAACTCTTCACAGCAGCGGCGTTGGAGACATGCTACTCGGTGATGTTGGTTACTCTCGGAGCTGTAGTGTCCGGTACCGAACAATCCTCTTAGAATAAAACACATTTGGAGCCTGTTGCAGGACAGAGAGCAGCAGTGAAGAGCTGAGACTGGTCATCATGGCACATATGTCCACTCCAGGCTGGTTTGGAGCCTTTCTCTCTGCCACGACAATAGCCATTATTGTGGGGAGTCCGGTCAGCGGTGAGTTGTTTATCTTCTTGGAGATTTTCTCTTGTCCGTCAAAGTGGCATCTCACGCGTAATTCGATCCATGTGCAGAGGGTCTGTTCTCCACAGCTGGAATACATCATAATACTTGAAATAGCTTCATAACCGCCGTCGGAAATCTTAAATAATTTTAGAATGTATACTATTTTAATGTAATTTATTCTTACAGAAAATTCCTGTAACGATCTAAAAGCATAAAGCAAACAGCGTGTCCTAGTACTAAACGTGTAGCTACCCCTGGAGCTTCTTTTTTTAATTATAGTAATACAACAGTGGCTCGCTCACTCAGATATAGGCTGGAATGTGTAAGTAAAAAACACACTACTAAACATACTGACGGTAAAGAGTCACTTCAGAAATGCATTTGAACACATTAAGTTGATATTCATTCATTTGTTGGCCTTATTTAACTGTTCATACCTTCTTAGATACATAAAGTATATTGATTTTCATAGTAAATATATATATTTTTCTTTTCCTAAGTAAAAACGTGTGCTGAAGATCAGCAGATTAATTGATTGGTGATGAGAGAAAATAAGTCTTCTTTAATCACAGAGTCCACAAAGTAATTGAAGTTAACATTTCTCATATATTGCCTTCATCTCTTCTATATCATCATATTTATTTGAAGATTTAGCAGTTGGTTGAAACAAAGAAGCAATTTTATTTTCTGTAAGTAAGTAATACAGACAATTTGTTCATGAAAATAATGTAACTGTTGTGAGGTTTGAATGATACTCTGTTTAGTTCTGGTTTTGTAAAATGTGTCAGATGTAACACCTGCTCAGTTCTGTCACTTTGGGAGGCAAATCTCTGATGCTTTTTATCAAAACCTTTTGGTACGATATGATAAGATACACTTTATTGTCCTTGTTAGGACATTTATTTTGGACTCCATCCTGCAGTTCCACAATATATAAAAAGCACAACATAGTACATGATAAAAGACTAGCATATTCACACATTACTTACACTACATGTACACAGTTTGCACATGCACATATACACAGACAACATACTGACCCTGACAGCCTATTGCTCAAACCCCGTCACCGACATTTGAAATCCATGGTTGAACATTGTGCTGACATAACTTCCCCTTCTACACACAGATCAGCACTCAAGGGGCCGGATCCATCGTCCCATCAGGACCTCTGAGCCTCTTGTGGTACCAGGCCGTGTTTCAAGGGTTTACCTGACCCCGGATCAGCTCAGACGGCTGCACTTCAAGCCCACCATAGGCTCCATCCAGCTGTCAGAAGGCCATGAGGCTAAATTTAACTGTTCCATCGACATCCCCGATGCCAGGCTGGACCCCGCCATCCTCTGGTTGAAGAACGGCCAGGAACTGGCAGGAAACGTACAGGTGGTGATCAACGAGCTCCAGACCACCACAGACGGGGTCACCACGCTACTCTCCACTGTCAGGTATGTGAACACAACAAAAAAATGTCAATGACTGATTACTAAAAGCACAATGACTAGTCTTTTTTAGTCCATTGGCAGGAAAATAATCACCAATCGTTTAAAACATTTGTGAAATGTTAAAGTAATTTTTAATGCAAAAATGCGAGAAAAATACGTTTACTTATCTGTTTTAATCATATTAAACTGAATATTTTTGGATTTTAAAGGGGCAAAACAAGGCAAGGCATTTAAAGAAATCACCTTGGTCTTTAAGAAACTTGGATGGACATTTTTTATAATTTATTTACATTTAATGGCCAAAACGATGTATCTAGATGTTTTTCCTCAAATTGTTCTATAATGAAACTGTTAGTTGCAGCCCTACTAATTACACAGATTGACAAATGTCTTCATGTACTGTATCACAGCATTGTCCATGTGCAGCGAGCGGACTCTGGGGAGTATCGCTGCAGGCTGAGTATCAACTCCCGAACATTTCAGTCTCACCCGATCACCATTGAGGTGGAAGGTGAGTTTCAACATTGTGCCAACATTTAGTTACTCTTGAGGCGTCCACATTTGTCATGACGCTCTTTTAATCTGTCTATAGGTTTACCAACATTTATCCATCAACCAGAGGACCGGAACGTTACAAGAAGCAAATCTTTCACACTTTCATGTGAGGCGGTCGGACCTCCAGACCCTGTTCAAATCCGCTGGCTTCGTGATGGGTTACCTGATAGTGACTTTCATAACTCTCCAAGCAGCTACTCTGTGTCAGGTGAGACAACACAAATTCCACTGTCTCTCTTTTTTTCCACACATACAGAGAAAATAGTGTTTCACAGGGATCTACTGAATAACAGCTATACTGCTTCCCTCTTGTTGCCTGTTTCTGTTGAAGTGGTCTTGAAAGAAAAGTGTTATTTCTTACTGTTCCCCTAACAAATTGTCTGGGGTAGGATTAGAATATAATTTGGCATAACGCTTAATAACTGCTTGAATTTGGCAAAAATAAGTTGAAATTAGCCAATATAGGATTCATATGTTATTCCCTTATCAGTCTGAATGTTTTGGAAGAGCTATGGAAGTAATTTACCTCTGGTAGCAATACTTTATTTGATTTAGAAATGCTCCTTCAAAGTCCTTTTTATCTGCCTTCTAAGTGCTTTTGATCAAAACTTATTTGTGTGTTTTAAATTTGATAAAAGAAAAGAAGCCGTTTAGTTAACTAGACGGACCTCTGTCTTGTTAAATATGTTTCAAAAGTGTCCACTAAAATGACACGCACACTCTACAGATATTAAAACAGTTGATTAGTTTCACTTTGAATAACATCCTCCTGTGATTCAATGTGGAATTGGTTCACCAGTAGAGATAAAGGGACCTCTGAAAATGGTGACAATGTGTGGAGCAGGTCTTACTCGACTAGCTTCACTTTGTTGGTGGTTTCTATTCTGCCTCAGCTCTGCTGCCTCAGCATCTATACACTGCTTACGCCAATGAGATGTATCACCACGGTCAGCATCACTGGGGCCTCCTGGTGCACCCTGAATGGTTAACTGCTGTCATTCATGCGTGGTCTTTGCTTTTTGTAATGCTGCTATACTAGCTGTGAACTCAAGATAAAGTGACACATGGAATGCAACTTAAAAGAGGAAATGCTGACATTCTGGGAAGTAAAATATTCAGCTCTGACAGAGAGCTATGAGGAGATAGATACCACTCTCATGTCTGTTGAGCACATTTTTGGCTGGTTTCAAGCAGCTATTCAGGTTAGCTTAGCATAAAGAGTGGATACTATGGGAAACAGCTAGCCTGGCTCTGTCTCTGGTGCAACCAGATGCCAGGTAGCTAGTGCAGAAAGAGGCCAAGAAGTGTAGTGGCAATTTCTTATGTTACCTTATATGGTAAAGCCAAATACTTCTAAAAGCATTGTCTAACACTATTGTACAATTTCTTGATATATGTGCTCTTTTCTCTGTATACTCTAATGAGGGTTATTATTCTCAAGCGCTTCAAGGCCACAGAGCTGATTTGGCAGACTATGTTGAAACTACTCCTCTTCACACAAAGTTTGAACTTCCATATTCTGATAACCGTTATACTCAAACAGCTCAAGGACACAGGTGTCTATAGTGATATGAGACATCTTTGTGAAAGCAGATTTCTGAGGCGTTCCGCCTAGCTACACAAAACTCTGTCTGCCCGCCCTATATCTTGTATATAAGCTTTGCCATTCTGTGACTATTGCGCACACTCCTGCAGACTATCCTATACTCTGTGAGACCTGTACCTTTGAAGCTTCAAATAAATAACCAACAAGACAACGCTGTTTGCTTTCACCAGTTTATTATTGATTACTCTCATTGTACATCTTTACAGTATCGACGAGTTTAAAATATCCACGACAGAAGTAAACGGTCATTGACAATTAACTAAATAAAGTGTTAATGAGTGACCTTTGATCTTGGATTTTGACACCTTTGAAGATAGCTCGGCTAGCCATTTTACTTGTTTCCAGTCTTATTCGCTGTAGACTTATATTAAATGAAGAATCTGGAGAGTGGTAACAATCTTCTCTTTTTTCTATCTCGTCTAATCAAATAGAAAGGCTGGAACTATAATAGTAATTGTCATCGTTAGTTACATAACATTTCAGAATACATCTAAAAGAACAAACCCTAATTTTCCCAAAGTCCAGTTGACATAATCAAAAAAAAATTTTATGACCTGAACAGTTCGAAATACTTTACTTCAATAGAAACATTGAAAAACTATAAAAACAACAAATGCCCACAAAATATTAGTTTTTGCTTTATTGAATGATCGATTGATACTTTTTTCAGCTACCTTACCTATGTAACGTTTTTTCTACATAAAGTACAAGTCAAGATTGTTGAACAGTCAGTTCAACATGGAATCATCTTTAAATTACATAGCTGTCTTTTTCACATGGACTCTCCCCTTTATGCCCTGGGCTGCTCTCTTCTTCAAAGCAAACATTTGTTATTCGAAGCATAACCTTTTGGCTCTCTAACCTCTAGTTTTCTGCTCGCCGTTGGCTAAGAAGCCCCACTGCAGTATGAGTGGTGATACAGCCCGACACTGGTGGGGTTAAAGGTTTAGAGCCGTGCTTTGGTCCAGCGTGTGCAAGGGCCTGGGCGGTAAGAGGAAGGGGGGCTGCATAGGGAGTCGGTTCGGGGGTTGGCTCCGGGGACAAAGACCTCATTCACGGGACTGCCCACCATACCCAGCAGGGAGGGGCTGGACACAGAGGCTGGCAGGCTGCAGGCCACCAAAGCTCTGTGCAGGACCAAATATTGGCACAGTAAAACAGTGTAAACCCACTATTCTGCACCCCACGCACACTTGAAGTCTAGTCTAGGGCCCCTTTTGCCACGAGAGCTTGGATCCCATGGTATTAGGAGAGAGCCTTTGTCATGTGAAGTGGTGCATGATTGTTTGTTTTGTTTTAGAAAGTTGTTAGCATGCATCCTAACATTTCTATTATAGCCTTCTGAAAGAGAAGTGATGTTGAAGGGGATTTAATTCAGATTAAAGAAATCCTTCTTATCCACATTGCATTATTTAATCTGTCTCAGGACAAAGGTTTACACATGTTTTGAACTTTAGCTATCGAATACACAAAAACAACTGAAGACGTGGTACACAGCAATAAAGGGGGAACGTTGTTGGCTAAGTTGGTGGACTTGTTAACTTCCTAAATATAAAATGAAAATAAAAAATAACAGCTATCTCCGAATGCTGGAGAGCTCCCTCCATAATTTGTGAAGTTTCCATTTGAGATGCCAACCTATTTTTTTACATGAGCGTTACTGTTTTTTATGTTGATGTTATTGCCAAGTACAGTGAAAGCAGAAATGCAACTGCATGACCTTTTTCATATTATGTTCCTTTCATTACCAGAAACGATACGACTTAAAAAGAAAGTGTCTTTTATTGAGCCATGAGCTGATGTAATTGACACTTTACTGTAGATGCCTGGAAGAGAATCAATGCATAAAGCCGTTCCTGAAGCTTAATCCACTCCACTGTTGTCATATATTAGCACAGTATTTTGGATACACTGATAGTTTTCAGAAAATACTGCTAAATACATGCAAACACAGGCGGTTCTCCCTTCAAACAAAACCCTGTGAGAAGTAGCCCATTTGTCATCATTTTAACGTTACTATAAAAATAAAAAAACAGACTTTATGCAGCATATTATAACCTGACAGCGGTAGCGTGACTCAAACATTGGGAAATATTTCTTTAGAGTAAAACTGTAGCTGGTTTCTGAAATGTAATAAATGTTTCCTGCGCCATTGCTTTTTGGTAAAAATTATATAAGAATGACCAGTTCCATTTGGATTTACAGTGAAACATGCTCAGTGCCCACACTGTCCCAACCGTCTGTTTGCGATGCAGTTGTAAATGAGGCATGTTGTAATGACATTTGCACAGCTTGGCTGGAAAGGCACCGATGCGTTTGCAGATTTCTCTTTGAACTTAAACATCAGTTGTGTTGTGCAGTTTTGATGCGTGTGATACAAAGTTTATTTCGATGTTTTATTTCCTTCAGGTTGATTAAATGATTCAGCCCAAACTATTTCAAGTAAGGCTCTATTCGTGCAAACAAACGCACTGTGGTCAGTGTTTTTGAGTGCTCTCGAGCGCACAAAGGCTAACTAAAGAGGATGTGATAATTGTGATATTGTGCAGATGTAAACAAAACATCCCAAGTTGCTTCCAGACATCTCTCACAGGCTGTTCTTTGATTAGCTTTGTGGAATTGTTTCTGAGATAGAGACAGTGGAGGACAGTGCACAAAAGGGACACTATTCATCAGTCCTATTGTAACTGGGCAGATATGTGTCTGATGAAAGACGGAAATTGTGCGTCCAGGAAAAAAGAGGCCCAGCAAAAGCATTGTATCCTCAGTACATCACACTGGAGAGGTTCAATTTGAGCTTACTGCATGAGCTGCTTCCATGTGAACTTTAGGGGTTTAATAAAGGGGTTAGTCATCCCCAAATGTGTCGTTTTCTTTATTAGTTTCACTCTTGTTTCTCCTTTGAGGCTGACATGACACTTTTCCCCATATCCGCCTTTGACACAGAGAGAATGCGGTTACTTTGACTACAAACCTCACCAGAATTTGTCTGGCTGGATTGTATTTCAGTTTTTTTCCAAGTATTGAAGTACAATGAAACCACTATCAAAACATTTAGCTCTATCTTGACCTTGAGGATTGGTTGTTTTTCATTTTCCACAGAGTTGACTGACTACAATGTCCTCTCTAATGTTTCATTTGCAGGTGTGGACAAGTACATTCAGTTCAGCTGCGAAGCTTACAACTCCAAGGGTGTCACCACCTCCAGAGAAGCAAACATCAACATCAAAGGTAAAACTCAAGGTCTTTTGGGGGCTGTTAAACATTCCAAGAGGTTTTCGTGCTCTGCAACTGAACATATGCCTCCATGTTAGGAAGATAATGAGCATTTCTTTACGATGTTTTCAGTGCTTCCTGGGCCTGTGTCTAATGTCACTGTGACGGAGAGGCAGTCTAATAAGTTCCTGTTGAGCTGGAGTCCGGGGCATGATGGTTTCTCTCCGATTACTACATGCCTCATCAGGGTAAGCCCTGTCACACATGAGCAAACGATGCTGTTGTTTAATGTCTTCAGATAGGTTCTCAAATATTCTTTGTTCCATCCTAGGTTAGAGAGGTGAGTCGCAGGAAAGGGGAGGTGATGACCATCAGGTTTATCAACGTCACAGTGCCGTCTTTCCAGAGCGAGGTCCCCGGGCTGAAGGCTATGACGTGGTACAACCTGAGTGTTTCCTGCAGCAATGAGGTGGGGGGCTCTCCTGTCACCATGTGGATCCAGAGCAATACCATTGAGGGAGGTGTGTGAGTACTTAAGGAAACTTGGAACAATTTACAGGTTGAATTTCCTTTCCAGTTGCTGATACAACACCAGATTTAGAGAAATGGCTGCAAAGGAGACTGTTCTTCCTTAAAAACCACCTTGTGTGTTTACTTCTAAGAAGAACCTATGTTATGATCCTGCCTCCTTCTCTTCGTAGCGAATTTCTGTTTTGGTTTCAGGAACATAGCACTATGTAATTAGCCTACATTCCCATCCAAAATGTGCTTAATGTAATCCTCCTTGCAGTAGCACCATGTCTAAACGGGAATTTACGGTAGTTGCACAACTACCTGCTCAGCTCAAAGCGAGTCCCCTTTAGAAAAATATCATATCCACTAAGATCTCTGTTACTTTCCTGAAGGGTCACATAGGAAATAGGAGTGGTGTCACTGAGAATACAACGTTCTTAATGGGTGGAGCTGCTCCCAGTTTCCTTCCTGAAGCCAACACAGGGGATATTTTAGTTGAAAGATGTGATACGCTATGCCAGGAAGTGACCACATACCAAACTGTAATCAAAGATTTCAATGAAGGGTCAGCTTACTTTTTGTTTTGTTTTATAGTTTGACAATTCCTTATTTTATTTTTTGTACCTCTCTTGGCAATGCTTTAATCCCTCTGTTTGACATTTTTTTATCACACTCTCAGTGCCATCAGTTTATCCCCAAAATGTGACAGCACGGATGAATGAGTCGTGGCTGGTAGTCCGGTGGAAACCTCCCCCAGATGACAAGATTAATGGCATCCTGAGTGGTTATGATGTTATAATCAGACATGGCCCACAAGTAACTAAGGTGAGCTTGCTGACAATGCGGTAATTAAAGATTATCCATTTTTGTTTTATTGTGTTCTTCCTTGTTTATGTAGCAGTCATATTGACAGTACTAGTACAAAAGCAAAACATGACTTTTCATATATCATGTTATACTGGTAATGTATAGTTAAAATGCACAGATACATATGAACAATAATTATGCTATTGTTAGTGATGTTATCGTTGAGGTTTTTGGAACATTCCTGATAAAAATGACTCATGCAGACAAATATGTAGAGAATGAGTCTCGCATTTAGTGAATATGTGATTCTCCCTTTGTCCTGCCTACTGAACCAGAGGTCAGCTCCCCTATTATCTTTGCTCAACAGTTTTTCTATTTCCTTTTAAAATCAACAAAGCAGGGAAAGTTATTTACGAGAAGTGCCTTTTCTTTTTAGAAACACCCTTTAACTTTGTTTTGATAACATTTATTTTTGGAAACATCAATTGTCCTGTCATACTGACTGCGTTAGTGCTCTCTGGTACAATAGTGAGTTTCCTGTCCTTCTTTTCTGTGTCGTAGTTAAAGGAAGCTGATGGTGTGAAAGCTGGCAGTCTGTTTTCCTTTCTTCAGCATGTGGCTTTGAGTCATCTCACAGGGAATGGGATATGAATACAACGGGATGTGTACTACAGGTCCAAATAACCTTATGCTTTGTCAGTTG
The DNA here is from genome assembly GCF_949606895.1 of Notothenia rossii. Lineage (NCBI taxonomy): Eukaryota > Metazoa > Chordata > Actinopteri > Perciformes > Nototheniidae > Notothenia > Notothenia rossii. The sequence continues at coordinate 69,946,798 of NC_136909.1, forward strand.
GTGATATCATTGCTGACAAACTATGTAATAGTGACTGGAAATGTGCACAACCTGTTGTATCCTCTGTCCCACTTGCCCCTTAAACATACTAATAAAATAAATAGTTCCAAGTATCTTTAAATTAGAGGAATAAGTTCTTTTGCGTGTTTCATGGTGGTGTTGCCATCTAATTTGGGAATCTGAGGTTGTTTCCCAAAATGTGTTGAAAGTCTGCTGTTGTAAAAACATTTCACCACATGTTGCCCACTGCTTGATGCCACAGACATGAAAGACCATTAATCATGGGTTCTTGGTTCCCAGTCGGACTGTCAGCAAATTTGTAACGCAGAGGAACCCCACTGTGTGTTGTGAAATACAGCGCTCGGTCTGTCACATGTTCCCTGCCATTGCAGCACATGAACTAAGTCCTTCCCTTTTTTTTAACGAGAGTTGCGTTATATATGATAATAGTATAATTAGTAAAAAACCAAGATCCCCAGGATTTCCCAAGAAAGGTTTATTACTGCAAGTGAAACAGATAAAAGGGACTTTTATTTTGCATTTCATGTTTGTCAAAGTGAAAATGAGAAAAAAAGGAAGACACTGAACGAAAGAGGACATGAAAAGTTGTTGACCTGGATTTAAGATGTTGCACAAATGTACAAGATGTTCTTTATCATGCTGGTCCTGCATTGGATGTGTTGTCTGTTCATTAAGAATCTACTTCTCTTTCAGTTTACATGACTTACTGTACCTTTTAACATCTGTTTGGCTTGTGACCTACAGGTTAAACTCCAAAAAGATAATGATTTACTTTCAAATCTTTTTTTTTCAAAGTGATGTAATTTTGACACTGGACACAATTAAGTAGCCCTCTGTTATTTTGCTTTGTGTCATTCCAGATCCACACAAACACCACCGTGGTCTTTGTAGATGTGCAGGAATTCAACACAACCTACAGTGTGGAGGTGGCTGCGTGCACGCAGGCAGGGAGCGGCATGGTCAGCCCACGAGTCTGGCTGTTTGTGCCAGACGACAGTAAGCTGCTCTATTAATTTATCTCATCTGGAAATGGTCAACCTCACAATCTGGCCAACATAGTTTAGATGCTATATTATATTAACATTATGTGCAATGCCTTGTTTACATGCTACTGTGACAAAAACATTTCCTAGATTAGGATCAATAAAATCAATCTTATATTATCTTTTATTATAGGCCTACTTTAACAACATTGCTGCTCTATTTTTAGCTTCACTGGCAGAATTGCTCTAGTCTAGGAAGTGTAATGTTTGTTGATCAGTCTACTCAGATCTCGATTCAAATCTACTGAAACTAAACGATGGATTTCCTCAGGGAATATATTGTAATAACTTTAATTTAACAATCAGATGTTAGAATTTAACTTAATTTAGAAGCCTATAGTCGGCCTCACAGAACCATTAACATACTGTGAAGATGTAGAGGCTTGTGTTGAGGCTTAAGCTTTAGTCCAGTTAGATCGACCAAAATTTAATTATATGGGATTACATTTTCCAAACTATAGTTTAAAATAGTAGTAAATCGTTTTTTACGTGTATTTTATTCATCAACGGCTATGGCAGAAAATATGCAATTCAGAATCAATAATCAGTTATTCATATTAATTCACTTCAAACAGCTCTGACATGTTGGAAAATCAACATTTGTTGGGGAAACTAACCATGATCCGACTTTACATTTTGACAACTTTACATTTGGAGAGTTTTTCCTACATTTTCACATGCTTATGATTTCTTCTTCCTCTCCCAGGGGTGTCCCCGTCATCCAGCCCCGAAATCAGGCCCTCAGACTCGGTCAATGTTGTGCTGGGCGTGGTGTGTGGCTTCTGTCTTCTGCTGCTTATCATCTGGGGGGCTATCTGTTTCCACAACAGGACTTATGACTCTTGGCTTGGGTATGCTGACTATCTCTCACCTTCTGCGCAAAGACGATGTTAATTGAATTATCAACCTTGCTCCAAGTTTAATCGTCTTATCCTTGAAGTTGCTACAGATCACTGAATGATAGGTCCAAACTTGAAAACACCTTTTATTTTATTTGCACACACATAAGACTTCGTAAAATCGAGATAATGTCGAAGAAATAAATACATATCAGGAATTAATAAAACAAAGAAATAGGTTAACAAAAAAAGGGGCAAAAATATACTTAAAATCTGTTGATGTTTTAGTTAATTTAGTTTCCACCCCTGGGGGTTGTGGAGTAATCTTTCTTCAGGGGGACACTCTAGTAGGAATTAAGGAACTGAACATATCCGGACTCTGTTAATATACTGCCTTTGCTTCCTCTTAATCCCCATTGTTTTTGCACCTGAGGCCTGTAATAACTGGGCAGCTGGAGAGATGGACAACAACCGGCTGATAATACATTATTAAGAAGTCTGTGACTCAGTCTGGCCACTCAGGATATGCATCGGAATGTGTCATAGGCTGCTGTTCAGATAGGAAAACAGTGTGTGACCTCAAAGTCAGGAAAGCAACAACTCAGAGGGTTTCCTCACTATGACCCCCTCTTCAGCCTGTGTGTGCATGCTTACTGAGCTGTAGTGATGTTTCTGAGAAAAAGCAGTTCAGCATTCCCTGTTTTTCCTTTTCCCCTGTCCCCCCCTGCAGGCGGCTGTTTGGAGGTGGAGAAAAGCTGCTGCCGTTTGTGCTTTACACACCGCAGAGATCTTACAATCGAACCGCCATAGAAGTCACACGTATGTTCTGGAACAATACTGTGGAAAATAAATAAAGTGCTATTTCGTCCCTACTGACCGCCAGAGGCGCTGCTTTACACTGGATATGACATGTGCAGCTCGAGTACCAATAACAACAAAGTCACCTGTGACCCACGTGACGCCGGCTATATGTGCCGGTGTCGTAATAGGATCAGTTCCTCTCATGGCTGCGCGAGAGTACCGTTGCTACATTCTTGTAGCCTACAGCATTTCGGTTGGAATGTTTGATCTAAGGATTTCTCTGCAAGCAGCTGGCTGCGTGCAGCTTCGCGACTGAGTCGGAGCCGCGGGCTTACTCGTTCTCCAGGAGCTGTGGCCGGCTGCGCAGAAACTTCGATCGGACAGGTTGGTGTTGGCTTGGTCGGTGATGGCAGTGTTTCCGCTCCCTCTCCCAGCTAAGTTGTCCTGATTACTGTCTTGTTTGCTATTTGGCTTGAACTTTTCGGTGACGGCAGCGTTTCTGCTCCCTCTCCCAGGAGTTGTCCCTTACTTTTTCTGACCGTGCGTGGCGTTGTGCCAAGCTATCATTAGCATTTTGAGTTTCCGGCTTTGTCATAGTATTGTTAACTGACTGGGGGAGTTGTCATATACGTTACGGCATTTTTACGACAGTTACAGTAAGTGGGAGTGGCGCGAGAGGTAGTCGATGTGGGGATTAACGAACCACCGGAGGGGGCAATAAAGCGTCCTGTTAAATAACCAACTGTTCCGGTGTCTGTTAATATCTCAGATATTACAGGCTTTAGCTGAGTTTTCTTGTTTAGCTAGTAGCAGTAGCGTCGCTCAGCCTAACTGTGTCCTGCCTGTGCAGCCAAGTTTGGCTGACGCTGGGATAAGCACCCGTGCTGTTTTTTCTTTAGAAGCCAGTTTTTCTGTCCTTGTCGCATCTTTCTCCAGATCAGTTCGGCCGTTCCCGGCGACTCGAGGGAGCGATGGCTATGGGTTCGCCCCCCAATAGGAGGACGAGAAACAGGCTGTCCTCTAAGGTGGATCGGTTAGCTGCCGACATGGTGCTTTTCCCAGCAGCAGCTCAGCTACTGAGCTGCCTGTACTTCCGACCTTTGGGTGGTTTCCACCCTAACCCAAGGATACGAATTGCAGTTCCTACGCCGGCCCCTAGCCTTCGGCCGGGTCAGAAGACCCTCTGCTTCAGTCTGGGTTCTACTCGGCGTAATTTCTTGTTAGCAAGAAAGTCGGCGGATTCTGTCCAGTCTTGGACCTCAGAGGAATCAACAGATTCCTGAAGGTGCTGCCCTTCCGTATGCTAACCACAGCAGACACCCTTCGTGTTTCGCACAGGGGGAGTGGTTCGCAAACGTGGACTTCAGGGACTCCTACTTCCACGTGCCAATTGACTCCCATCACCGGAAGGTTCGCCTTTCATGGCCGACACTATCAGTTCCGGGTTCTTCCCTTTGGTTTCTCCCTCTCTCCAAGGGTGTTCACCAGGGTCGTGGCGGCAGCTCTCGCACCCCTGCAGGCACGGGGCTTGAAGGTCCTGCCGTATCTGGACGACTGGCTGGTCTGCGCGGTGTCCCAGCCTCAAGTGGCCCAGGATACGGCGCGCCTCTTATCTCACGTAGCCCGGTTGGGCCTAACAGTAAACACAGGGAAGAGTTGCCCGTTCCCTTCCCAACAGGTCACTTACCAGGGGATGGTCCTAGATTCGGTCGCCATGAGGGCCTACCTGACACCTCGTCGTGTGGACGACATTTCCCACCTTCTTCCCATCTTCAGGCTGGGAAAGATGGTGCCTTACATCCAGTTCCTCCGGCTCTTGGGCAAACTGATGGCGGCCTCAGCCGTTGTGCCCTTAGGCCTGCTGTCGCTGCGCCCCATGCAGTGGACGCCAAGTGGCACAGGCACAGGAGAGTCAGGGTGTCTCAGCGGTGCCTCAACTCTCTGTCGCGCTGGAGGGACAGGGCCTATCTTCTGATGGGTGTGCCCATGGGCACCAGGGGGGCACTAGGTCCGCACAGCTGCTCCAGATTTAACAGAGCCTCTTGTCTTGGGCGCTCCCCCGCCTGGCCAGTCTGCGGGCAGTCTTTCTTCCAGGAGACCAGAATCAGATTGCAGAATTCCTCTCTTGGCACAAGCCTCCACCGGGGGAATGGAGGCTTCATCCAGAGGTGGTGGAGTCAATTTGGAACCTTTTCGGAAGAGTTGAGGCACTGCCCCCTCTGGTTCTCCTGGACAGAGGTGACCAGCACGATGGGTCAGGACGCTCTAGCGCACGACTGGCCAAACAGTCTCCTGTATGCCTTCCCGTCACTGCCTCTGATACTACAGACGCTTCAGAGGGTCCTTACTCAGGGGCACAGGCTCCTTCTGGTCGCCCCCCGCTGGCCGGGAGAGTTTGGTTCCCACAGCTGCTTAATCTCTGCTGCAGCCCATCATGGCGTCTCCCCAACAGGAAGGAGCTTCTGTCACAGCTCAGGAGTTAGATCTGGCATCCCGACCCTCACCACCTTCAGCTCTGGGCTTGGCCTCTGCGGGGCCCAACCCGCTGTTGAGAATTTTCACGGCATCTGTCAGGGAAATTATCCTGAATGCCAGAGCACGATTCACTCGACAGCAGTATGAGTGCAAATGGAAGCTCTTCTCCCACTGGTGTTTGAGTAAGGCTGAGAATCCGGGGCATTGCTCTGTGGCCACCATTTTAGAGTTCCTGCAGTCCCTTCTGGATAGTGGACGTACTCACTTCACTTTGAAGGTGTATATGGCTGCTATCTCTGCCCGACATGTTGGAATCGACGGCGCCACGGTGGGGTGCCACATTTTGGTGTCCTTCTTTCTGAGACGGGCTCCACGGGAGCGTCCCCCTAGCACCCGAGGGCTCCGGCTTGGTACCTGCCATAGTGCTGGATGCCCTATCATCTCCCCCCTTCGAGCCCCTGGCCCAGGTGGGGCATAAGTGGCTGTCCTTGAATGAAGCATTTCTGCTTGCCATAACCTCAGGGAAGCGAGTTGGAGAGCTACATGCCCTCCCCGTGAGCGATACATGCCTGAGGTGGAACTCCGATGGCTCGGGTGTTGCCCTCTGGCCAAATGTGGCGTTCCTGCCCAAGGTGCTTCCACTAGCCCACTCCAATCGGCCTATCCAGCTGGCACGCTTTAACATTCCACAGGAGAGCGGCACGCCTGAGTTGCTGTGCCCGCGAGAAGATTCTGGGAACAGATCCTCTGACGATGCCGGCAGATATAGCCGGTGTCACATGGGTCACAGGTGACTTTGTTGTTATTGGTACTTGAGCTGTGCATGCGCACGATGGACATATCCAGTGCTAAAGCACCGCCTCTGGCAGTCATCCGGGACTCATAGAACCGTAGTTACAGACGTAACTATCGATTTATGTTGTCCTGCTGAAGGCACTTTTTTAGAATACACAATAATTTGACTGGGTCCTGTCTACAGTGGGGAACCTCGGTGTAAGCAATGAACTCCAGAACAAACTTCAGGACATGATGGTAATGAGGAATCTACTCTCCATAGGAAAGATTCTTGGAGAGGGTGAGTGAGCAGAGTCATTTAGAGAATTGTGTGGAAAACATTCATATTCACATGACTGATTTCAAAGTATGAATTATTCTTGATTTCATTCAATCAGGTGAATTTGGTTCCGTGGTGGAGGGGCGCTTACAACAAACCGACGGGACATCTGAAAAAGTTGCTGTGAAGACAATGAAACGTGAGCTTTCTTTTAAAGAAAAATTCAGTCCATCATCTATAAACTATTAAATTAGAAACAAAACAATACTTCTTCTGTTTTATTCTTATTTTTTTCAGTGGACAGCTTCTCTCAAAGGGAGATCGAAGAGTTCCTGAATGAGGCAGCATGCATGAAAGACTTCAACAATCCTAATGTTATCAAACTGCTTGGTATTACCTCTTCGTTTTGTAAAATCCCACTTTACTGTTTCCTGCAAATTTGCAATGTCAAATGTTTAATATCAGAGGTTTAGTGTGCATGTCCTTACATTCATTTGGTATTTTTTAGGTGTGTGCTTGGAAATAGGCCCAGGAAATTTTCCCAAGCCCATGGTCATCCTGCCTTTCATGAAATATGGAGATCTTCATAGCTTCCTGCTGCGCTCACGCCTGGGAGAGAGTTCTGTGGTGAGATTTAACGCATAATAAGTTACCAAAATAAATTCCAGCTATTATACTTGATCCTTATTATTAAAATAAACGCAATAATTGTCATTGTGTTGCTTTGCTCATTTTTCTGCAGTTCTTGCCCACTCAGACACTCCTGAAGTTCATGGTGGACATTGCTTTGGGTATGGAGTATCTCAGTGGTCGGAACTTTCTGCACCGTGACCTCGCGGCTCGCAACTGCATGTAGGTTACAAAATGAAAATAATCTTAATATCGATTTTAGATTAAAGGCAAAATGTTCTCGGTCATTTTACTTTTTCAGTATGGTTCTGTGATTTGCAGCTCCCATTTATTCTTAACCCGTTCCTGCTTTTTGTTTTATAGGCTGCGTGATGACATGACGGTGTGTGTAGCAGACTTCGGGCTGTCTAAGAAGATCTACAGTGGGGATTATTACAGACAGGGCAGGATAGCTAAAATGCCTGTAAAATGGATCGCAGTAGAGAGTCTGGCTGACAGAGTTTTTACTATAAAGAGTGATGTGGTAAGTACGTTTATCTGCTATCGTGTCTTCACCGCTATCATGTCCCTAAAAGAAGAACTGCCACTCTCTGTTTTGCTCATTACTGTCTGTTGCACTTTAAAGGATTTTTCAGGGGAATTCACACAGCAATAATTGGTCAGCCCTGCGTGGGAAAGTTTCTGTTTTACCGCCTCATTTATCCATGTGTGGTAATTTAGGATGTATGCCTTCTTTTACAACTTTTCCCTGTTTTTGAAATGATAGAAATCTAGAAGATTTAGAATAAACATTTTAGATTGAAATCCAATTGGAAATAATTCAACATGGTTTTTCAATGGAATTGAATCGCGATGAAATCATATATCAAGATTCTGTGATACACTCTTACAGTGTGTTGATTGATGATCAAATGTGTCAGTAGCTCTGTGAAATGTTTTGAGGGAATCATTTTAAGATCGTGTTTTTGTCGTTACATCACAGTTCACTTTACCATTCAGTTCAGTGTGACAACCAATGGTGTGTGTATCAGAATATTTATCACTTTTTTAACAGTTAGTCAGTAATCACTTGACATTTTAAAAACGTTTATTTTGCATAAGGTTTTATAATGGGAGAAAATACTTATCTAAAGTTGCAATTCTGTGTCATGCAGTGGGCATTTGGCGTCACCATGTGGGAGATTTCTACCCGAGGCATGACGCCGTACCCTGGAATCCAGAACCATGAAATCTATGACTACCTTCTTGAAGGACACAGACTGAAGCAGCCAGGAGACTGTTTGGATGAGCTGTGAGTGTTGTCTCTTGTTCAAATATATGTTGTCTTTGGGTTTGATTGTGTTGAAGTTGACATTGCCGAGTCATGATAGATTACAAAATAATAACTAAACATTAGTTGTTTAAATCTTGCAGGAATGTTTAGGAATAAAATATGGGGACATTTCTTTAAAAGGTCCTCTGTGTTGCAGCAAACAACATGCTAAGCTTCAGCACATATAGAAGTTGTTTGCACTTGAGGTGCTGATACAGTACCTACTTTGTTCAGTTCTCTTTTTTTTGGCAATCATCCAGCGAGCAAACATCATTAGTCAAAAACAACTTTGAAAACTTAACTGCCATGAGCAGTGAAAGTAGAAACTGCTTATGCAACTTGCACATAGGATCTTAAATAAATAGTATCAAAATTAATAGTATTTTCTTCTTTCACCTGTGTCTAGGTATGAGATCATGTACAGCTGCTGGAGGGCTGATCCACTCGATCGACCTTTCTTTCCCCAACTGCGAGAAACTTTGGAAAAACTCACAGAAAAGCTCCCGGAGACTTTCAGCAAGGACGATATAATCTATATTAACACCAGCTTTCCCGAAGAGGACCCTGATGGAGAATCATCAGCAGCTGCACAACATCCTGTGTTCAACTCGTCGCCTTCCTGCAGCCATCAGGCGGCAGAAAATTCAGTAGTTACTGCAGACATTCATGGTAGCCTGGAGGATGAGGAGGGTGAAGAGGATGATCGCTATGTGGTGGTGATATCCTCCCTCAGACCTCCTGCAGTGGACACTCCTCTTTTGTCAAGTGATGCTCGAATTCAAGCCAATGGAGTGACTGATGTGAGGGCTATGCCTCAACGCTCAAGTGACACTTCTTCCCTGCTGTAGAGATTGCAACCCAGCGGAACAAGATGAAAACTGAAAACCATCTATGCCTCACTGCACTGGGAGCACCTTCACAATTCCTTATGTGGACTTTCTGTAGAATTTTTATACGAGCAGTTTCTGCATAAATTGCTAGCCTACGTGTCAGTGTTAGGACATCAAATAGGTTCCATAAGCTTAAGAAACACTCTACTGTGAAATTGTTTACCGTATGCATTTTGTAATGTCATGTAAATATAATAATGTACAAAACACTTTTTAATGTGATCTTCTATATTGTAAAAAGAAACATGATTCATAGATTTCTTTAAGATTTCATTAAAATGAAATTAATTCTGCCAAGATGTGTTTATGTGTGTGTAAATCAAAATGGTTATTATAAAAAGAAAATATAGTAAAAGTAGCATCTGAAACAATGGGTTGTGTTGTAATACTCAAATACTTTACTGGAGTATTTCAATGTTGTGTTACTTTGTACTTCTACTCCACTACAACTCAGAGACCAATGTACTCCACTAAATGTATTAAATACCTTTAGTTACTTTGCAGATTTGGATTAATAATGTGAAGTATAATCAACAATTAAAAAAGACTTTAGTAACACCTGGAGTAAATTCAAACGCTACCGGGTAGTAGCCTATACAAAGTCATTAAAAGCAGCAGCACTTGCTTTGATAACACTTTAATGCATCAATAATTATAATATGATATTATTCTGAAATGGACCCATCTGTTTTACTTTTAGACACTTTTAAACACTTTTGTATTTTTACTTGAGTAACATTTTGATTGAAGGACTTTTACTTGTAACAGAGTATTCCTACATTCTGGTACTTATACTTTTACTTAAAGGTGGGGTATGTAATTTTGGAGAAAGCAGCTCAAGTGCGATAGAATTTGAAAGTACAAAAAATCTGCTTCTTCCTTCAGAATTCCTTACAGAGCCCCTCCTCCAACACACACAAACGCACACATGACCAAAAAAGAGGGCACGAGATAAGTTTGTGCACAGATGGAAGGCTGACAGGCAGGTAGGCCATCCAGTTATTTTACCCGTGCCGTTTCAGATGATTGGTTGTGCTTTTTACAGCGCCACGGCTTCCACAAATGACATTTTTTTATGTATTTATTGTCAAAGCATTTAATATATTCATTGCCATCGGGATGTTAAGAGCATTCCATGGAATATAACAAGTGTTTCTGAAATAAATTACATACCCCACCTTTAAGTACAATATATTTGTAGTTCTTCCACCTCAGGCCACCAATGCAAACTGCAAATACAATTTTCCCGGTGCGCTCCAGCCTCCGGGCTCCAGCAGCACACAGAATGACCCGCCTGTGAGAGATCCTCCTCCCGGCAGCTGACTGCCAGACTGCGACTCCTACAGGAAGTGTTCATTCCCACAACGAGATGGCTGCTACAGTCAGAATGAGGACGTGGAGCTGTCCGACCTCACGGGTTTTCTATCCATGGACTGTCCTTTTTGTAGCTTTACTATGTACTATAAATGCTGTTGTTGCTGCACCAGAGACGGGGCTTTGGAAAATCACAGTTGTAAATGTGAGTATCTTACCCGAAACACTAATTAACGACAGCACCGGTTAGCTAACGTTAGCTACATTAGCCTTGTTATGCTCGCTAACAGCTGTGAGGTTTGGGACAGTGGTGACATCTGTTTTTAATTAATGGTATAACGTTAAACACTCTCCACTGGGACTTGCTGTCGTATAGGTTTGGATAAAGTATGTCTACCGCAAGAGCAGATTAATGTTGTAAGTTAATTAACATTGCCTTGTAGAGAAGGGCTGATATGCACTTTGAGGTTAGCCTTCGGTTAACGAGTGGCTACATCTTACATTGGACAGCTGTCAAAGACGCTTTGCCATGACACATCGTAAAATATTTGTCCCAGCCTTCTTCGTTTGAATAAACATGAAAACACACCCTGATATACAGCCAAGTGCTTGCACAGTGCAGTTTCTTCTTCTGGTGTTAAAGCACAGTTCCTAGTCTCAATCCAAACAGAATCAGAAAGCCTCGATCAATAATTTAAGTAGTGCAGTTTCAAATTCCCTCTGCTGTATTCTCTGTCTCTAGATCTTGTTTCAGTTTTAGTTGTGCTGAGAAGCAGGGTGCAACTTGGAGAGGTCACCAGTCTATTACAGTCGTCATACAGACATGCATACAAACCGATGGACAATAGTTTATGTTTCCCCTCAACCTTTGCCAGATTCATAAACACAGATAAGGGACAATTTTGTAATACAAAAAGTGTCCTTTGTCTCAATCCAGCTCACTAACAAACTTTATGTATCCATCCTGCAGACATCCAGACCTCTGCTGTTAAGGAAATCAATGTATAAAGACACCGACATTGAATTAAAAGGTAAGACATAACAAATATGCTTATACTGTATCATTACCTCAATGATACAAGATACGATATGCCCCTTTTTGTCACCCCTGTTCATCATAACATGTGTCTATGTCTTTTAGTTGTGCGTTTCGGCTGTCCCGAGGAGGTGACCTTATCTATTCACTGGTATTTAAAATACTACCCCTGTCACAATGAATTCAACAATATTGAAGTAAGTTCAGAAGCATAATGTTATACTAGTTATCTTTATAAACGTGATTGTTTCAAAATTCTGAGGGTAGACTGTCATTGTCTGTAGGAAATGTACCCAAGAACACCGCTGAGTCGAGGGGAGAGCCTGGATCCAAATCCCCTCGGACAAGGAGAGTGCATCGAACACAGACATAGCCCAGTGACATGTAACAGTGGACTGCACTCCTTTCCAATGCTCAAAGTAGGTTTATTACAAGTCATTTTATAGTCACACACGTGGCATCATGGCATTTATTATCTCCCAATAACTCTCTGTGTTTTTCAGAAAGCCAAAGGAGATCCACGTCCAGTCGCTCCTCCTCGGAAGGGGGAACAGCCTGTAAGAAAATAAACCTGCTCTTTAATGTTCGTAATACTGTACAATACAATTATGTGAGTTTAAGTTTACAAAGATCCAAGAAAAATATTCCAGGAAACCAACAGAATGTATTCTTCCAGTTTTCAGTGTTTATTTGACTAATTAAGTGTTTATTTAAGTAGTTTTTACATACATAGTATAAACGAACCCTGAATTACTTTTGTCATACCGCAGGATGAGAAATGGATTACTGAGGAGTATGACAGCAGCAGCATGGCTAAGAACGGGAGCGTTAATATCAACGACAACGTCATAGCAACCACGTGGAAGGACGGTCCTTATCTGCTTGTGGTTAAGTTTGAGTCTAGTAAACCGGAGGCTAACTGGAATTTAACAGGTGAGTTTATTTCAAACACACAAATACATTAGGAGAGACAAAGAATAACTTCAACGCTCTTATTTGAACTTTGCCCTGGAAATCCAGTAAAAAGCAAGAAGTGGTTTGTGGTGCATGAGTGTGCAGATATACTTCCCTAATAAGAAGCTGACTCATAAACGCAAAGCCGTTTTGCGCCAACACTGCCGTCTCCACCAGAACAAATAATAATGTGAATGTGTTGGGAATCATGTTTCAATATTCTAATGGCTGAATTTCTTTTCCAGTTAGTGTGGTGATGAAAAGCAGCCGTGGCTTCATTTCGATCACAGAATGGCCTCTAATGATTGTGAGTAGATGATTTGAATAATATGATGTATATTTATTGAATGTGCCCATGATGCTTTCCTGGCTTAATGGAGGATAGTATTTAAATGTTTTGGGTACGTGCATATAAGTAATAGCAAGACCAAATATTTGGCTTACACTTCAAAGGGAAAGTTCACATAAACCCCCCCAAATGTACAGTTTTTGAATTCACTTAATATCAGTGAATTATGTTTCGCATACTACATAGGAATTGACCCCAAACCTCATCAATTTCTGTGAAAAGTCTGAATAGTACACAAAAAACCAAGATGTTTTTGAATGAACATTATATATTTTTCTGTATTTTGTAATAACTGCTCCTGTTGTAGTTCTACATGGTGATGTGCATAGTGTACATCCTTTACGCCCTGCTCTGGTTCATCTGGGCCGCGTGCTACTGGAAGGATCTGCTGAGGATCCAGTTCTGGATAGCAGGGGTCATATTTCTGGGGATGGTGGAGAAGGCTGTCTTCTGTGCGGAATATGAAAACACCAACACTGTCGGCTCAGCTTGTGAGTGTCTCCAGATCACCATTTCCCTTTTCATGTCAGTTATTAATATTTTCAGTTTGTCTAAATGTTTATTTCCCCCCTTCAGCTCCAGGCTTGTTGATCTTTGCCGAGCTGGTCTCTGCTCTCAAAAGGACTCTGGCTCGATTACTCGTCATCATTGTCAGTCTGGGCTATGGCATCGTAAAGTACGTCAATACTTATTTGAACACACACCTACTTGTTTTTTCTTTAAAACTATAGTTATTGTACAAACAAAACCACTTTTTGATTGAATGTTTGTCTCCTTTCAGGCCTCGTCTGGGGCAGGTGATGCACAGAGTCGTGGGGCTTGGCATTCTCTACTTTGCCTTCGCTAGCATTGAAGGTGTTCTGAGGATAACTGGGGTGAGTTGTGATTATTAAACATAATTAGCTTATTTAGTCTGAACCCAGTGGTAAAAAAACATAATATTTAAAACAATTTATATCAGAAGAAATCAAACACATCCTGAAATAGGAGAAGCTTCAACCAAAGGGGTGTACTATGAATGGAGATTATGACGGTTTGACAGTGCCGGAAAAAAATACACCAATTACAAAAGAAAAAATCTATTATTATACATTTGCTGTAAAAGCTTAAGAATGTTTTGTTGCCACGTTTTCTCTCTTTAATTATTTGCTGAAAAGAAGGGGGAAATAAAGTTGACAACCAGCATCGGGTATCCCTAACATGTGATTGATGTTTTAGTTTAGAAATATTTAAAAAAATCGACCTTGCATTGTCGTACTTTCCCTTTAGCTATTGTTAGTTGATAAATAACAAAACGTCTATTTGATGATTTATAAGTTTCTGATGATCAATGAGCAGCCTGATAGTTTCACTGCTGCTCAATTGATAATAACCTAATGATAACATGTCTTGAGAATGAACAAGGAGTTATTAAAGCTCTGTGGTTTGTTGTAAGGTTGTACTTTGAAGTAAAACTGACATCACAATCTTTTTATATTTTTTTGGGGGGGCCAAAAATCAAGGGACAAGACAATGGCACCGCTCTTATTACAGAAATAGTTCTGGCTGTGCTTGACTCCTGCAACATCTGGTTCATATCCTTCCAGTGTAAAACAATAGTTATTGTACCTTCATGTTGACATATTGAAGTCTTCTTGTCTTGGTGGGAGTTTTTGGGGTTTCTTTCTCTGCACTTTGGTAAATGGTTCTTTATTTCACTGGCCATGATCTCTCTCCTCTTCCTTTGCCTCCTGGTCCTGCTCTATCCTCCCTTCCAGGCGAAAGACTCTGACTTGGCCCTGCTGGCCGACATTCCCCTGGCTCTGCTTGATTCCTCTCTATGCTGGTGGATATCCTTTTTTTGCCCCCACAACCTTTTCCCTGTGTGGTTCCCCCCTGCTCCCCCCCCCTCACATGAGCCCACGTTAGTCCAGGAGATGCTTCTCCCTTTCCCAGATTATTAGGCACCCTACTTACAGTACAACATGCATTAATATATCATCATTCATTTATTCCCTGAAATTGATAACGACTATTTTTTTTGTACAATTGAACTGTCCTTCAAATCTTACATTCTCACTGCTTCTTTTCTTGCACAGTCAATGGTATTTTGCTGTTCTTCCATTACTGGACTTTCTCGGTCTTAATTGGGAGAAGATAATTGATTTGCATGAGAACCTGCCACCTTTACCGGTGTTCCTGTGTGAAAATCATTAAATATGAGGGGCCACTAGGTTTGGCAATTTGGATAAAAGTTTAGTTGCAATATATTTAATTGAAAGTTATTAAACAAATGTAAATAATTTGTAATTGTTAATAGTTAAAGAAATCAAGTCTGTTTCTAATCAACCATATTCATTTTAGCCCTCGTCTGCGACAAAAGATGTTTGAGACAAAAAACTTTGATTTTTGAAGAAAATGTCTCCAAGATTTGATTAGGTATAACAAATACAATTCTAATACGAGTATGGAGGAGCTTAAATTGAATAGATGAGTCTAACAAACAGTCATTTTCTCCCAAGAGACTTCTCTTCTTGTCCTTTGTCACAGAAAAGTCAACAATTACTTATTTTAACGTAACATCATTTTTCTCAACAGATTTATTTCATGCCAAATCATAATCTTTTACTCAACCTAACATAAGTCGTTTTGTTTTGTTTCAATTCAAAGCGAGTTATAAACTGACACTGTAGTCCTGGAGAAAATCTGGATTTGATCTGGAGTCAGCTTTGTCATTTCACATTCATTTGCTTAGTTACGGTTGGCAAGGGACTACTTTTCATTATCTTATTTTGTATATTTAAATCTGACTCAGGCCCTGGAGGAAAGAGTTTGTTTATAATAGTATATTGAGGTTAAAGTCTCATACATAGACTTGTTTGTAAAATGGTTGCCCTGTGATGTCGCCCCATGTTTCCTTGACTGCCACTAACATCTTTGTCAGCCTGGCACAAACCATCAAGACTCTGAAGCTGAGGAGAAACCCCGTCAAGTTGTCTCTCTACAGGCACTTTACAAACACTCTAATATTTGCCGTCATTGGTAAGTGAATTACTCAACAAATGCTACTATCCATATAAAACCTGTTCAAACTGAAGTCATAATGGAGTATCCAGAAAACACACTGACATCCGTGACTCAAACATTTCTTTCTCAGCTTCCGTCATCTTCATGGGTTGGATAGCAAAGAAGTTCCGGCTTGCAGATTGCCAGTCTGTGAGTATCTGCACTTTCATCAGCATTAACAACAATACACTTACATTATATATTTAATTTGACTTATTTTTGTGTGAAGGATTGGATTGAGCTGTGGGTGGAGGATGCTTTCTGGAGGTTCTTGTTCTCCGTCATCCTGCTGGTCATAATGTTTTTATGGAGACCCTCTGCAAACAACCAAAGGTGAGTAACACATTAGGACTGTTGAAATTATGAACATGTGCAGAATTGGACACTTTTTAATGTGTATTATGAATCACTTCAACATCCACAGGTACGCTTTCACACCTCTCATGGATGACTCTGACGACGAGGAGATAGAGGAGTTTGTCGCCTCTACAAACATTGGTACGGTGACATCATGGGAGCGTTACCCAGAATACCTGAAACATTTACAGTGTCCAATATTATTGTGATGTACATATATTTAATATTTCCTATGTGTTTGGTCTTCACAGCTGAGGGCATAAAGTTGAGATCTAAAACTGAGACGAATGGCACAGTGAAGCCTGCGGAAGCAAACACAGTCAGTACCACAACGGCACACTTTTGGAATATATCATTTAAATAACTGTGGTTAATTGAATATGAAGCATTTCTGATAAGAGCAGCGTACCAAGTTTAGGAAAAGCGGCTGTAGAACTCTTCACATGTACCAGCAGATGGCAGTGTTCGCTTCTTTTCACGCCCTTTTTCCACTTGTGCAGGAGGAAGACTTGAAGTGGGTGGAGGATAACATTCCTAGCTCTTTTACTGATGTGTAAGCATCCGTTCACATTTCTATTCATTAATCTGCCAAAGTCTTTTCATACATGTGATTCTAACAGTCTCTCTTTGTTCCTGTTTGTTACTGCAGAGCTCTACCAGTCCTGCTCGACTCAGATGAGGTAGGAAAAACTTTAGAATCTATAAATATTTATAATAACAGGACCCGCACACCTTATTACTTTAACCAGAGACATCTGGTCTAAAGACGTGGAGAGGAGTATCAAACAGTATGGGAGAGAGATGTGCTCAATATTTTAGAGACTTATTTTGGACTTACTGTGTTGGTGACTATATGAGGACTGACTTCATGACTCTTTTTCTGACTTTTAGGCATATTCTTTGTTCATACCTTCATTGAAATCAAACACTTATTACCTGACTGTTCGCTAAAACCCTCCTTTGAGTAAGGATTGTCCAATGATAGCTCAGCAACAGAAACCTGTCACTCTTTGGATCGCAAATAATGTGTGTGACGGTATAATTAGACCAATATATAATAATATACTTTTTTTAGAGTAACAGCTCTAACACTGCGGCTTGTCCTGGTAATTGGTCGTGACAACATCCTCTCCAACTGCTTGTGATGTATCATAGCATTTAAACCCTAAAGATCCAAACTACATCACAGTGGGATGTTGTCAGGAGCTCTGTCTGAAATTAGGGACCCATTGTTTAAAAAGTTCCTTCTAACCCCAGGTGGTACTGCTGCCACTGTTATTGAGAACTGCGTTAGCTCTGCCAGGATGGAAACCATGACAGGCGTAGCCAAAGTAACTGAGGAGATGTGAGGTGGTAACAGTATGTTGCTTCTGAAGTATAAAACACTGGTTTCCTGGGAATCACTGTCTAAAACTGAAATGTCAAATAGTTTGGAACACAAAGGAAGTTCCTCTTTGCTGATTATTTTGCAGGAAATCATGACGACCAGATACGAGATGTCAAAGCTGGAGTGAGGCGAATCCTTTCCAGACACGGAGGGAGACAGTCGGCCGTCCCTCGCTCTGCAGCGGGGGGCTCTCCAGGATTTCCAGGCAGGTGGTGGTGGAGTGCCATTTAGTTTTTCAGGGGATCTTCCAGTAAGGCTTCTCCTTCGCGAGGTGGTGCAGACCACAGTGTAGAGGGAGCTCTGCTTATTTCCTCAACTTCTCAAGAGCAAAGGACTCCTCCAGAGAAATCTTGTCTTTTCACTGACCAAAAGGTTCACCATTTTCCTTATTATTATTATTATTATTATTTTTATTAGTTTAGAGCATTTCTTTCCAAAGAGAACATTTTCCTTTTTATAAGTGCTGTATTTATTTCTTTTATTTTCATATGGATTTATTTTATCAGAGAATGAGTAATAGTGGGCCTCATGCATGAACATAGTCTCAATCATACGTTAAGTGTCTTTTTGCGGGGAATCTAGATGTTATCGGTCTGCTGAAATTCGATAAGATGCTTATTTATTATGGGAAAATAATTAAAAGCCCTTTTTTTTCAGTAATTGAACCAAGGACTATTTATTTTAGCTGTGTTTGCAGCCAGAGGAGAGATAGAGGATTTATCTTCCATTTTTATATTCATCCATTTCAAACATTCATTTTCATGTGACTAAGTGAAACACATTTTTATTTTTAATTTTTCTTTGCCAACTTTAAAATGAATAATTCAAACACATTGACTTTGAGTAGATCATTTGCTTTTATGCACTTTGAAGATCACAGCTGTGAGTAAATGTAGTTCTTGTATGAGGCCTATCTGTTCAGGTAATTGAGAATAATGTGTGTGAAAGTGTTTAATTCTCCAGACATACTGAGTATTGGTGTGTGATCGGGGGGCGAGCAAGAAGCACAAACTAGTGATTTGTACAATTTAAATGTAATTGGGGGGTGTAATCAGGTTTTGATGACCCTACGTGTTTGGGTGGGCAAGTTTGTGTATTCTGAGAAAAGGAGCAATATACTGTATTTATGTCAACATGGAGTTAAAGCATTTCATTATTTATTTGTGTTCTAAGTGTACTTATAAGTTGTTAAAGAGTGTCTGTGCCTATGTTTACTCCAAAGTGTGTTTACAATGTGTGCTTCCTTTTCTAACTGCAGCTTGTTTGATTTATTATAGCTGATATGAAAATGTGGTGGTTTCAAAAGCACCGTAATAACATTTATTTTCTGTGAAAGGAGGCTTATCATTTCTGAAAATGGCTGCCCCAGTGTTTTCGTCTGTGTAGTTTTGCAACACTGTTGTAGTCTTAATGTCTGTTGTCTTAAGTAAATGTAACAGCAAGAAGTTTCTGTCTAGGCCATTCCTTATTATGAGACATTACATAAGTTATGTGGTTAGCATAAGCACAAGCTGATCACTTAAGTTTATAATGTCACTGTTCTGTTTTTTTTTTTTTGGATGGAAACCTGGAATAATTGTGCTTATGATGGCACGCTGTCCTTCTGTTATATAAAACTGCAGACACCTGCAGTGGACCTCGATTATTTGTACAGATGGGTTTTGGCTGATTCCTGTTATTCCATAATTCCACAATTCCACAGCTGGAGAAGTGTCTGGATAATATGCCTGTTCTTTTTTTTATGGGTGTCATGAAAAACCTTTCATACCAGCAGTTTTCTCCTCTCTTCCTTCTCAGGAAGTGTGTACGATCAGAATAAATAATCAAACGCAGGAGCGCGTTTGTTTCCTGGTCTTTGATTTTTCAGTATTAATTTGGCAAATAAAACATACATATTTTACCATGGCTGTGATTTTGCTGCATCATTTCAAATATGTTTCTTCTGTCTGTCTTGTGAGTACAAGATTCAGGAGTTCAGGAGAGGAACCGGAGAACAATCTGTTGAATGAAAGGGCTTTTGTGAGGTAAATGATGATGAATGACACTGAAATACTGAGAGGACATTTTGAATAAAACCAAGTTCCTAAAATTACCCTGAGTCTCAAGCCATCAGCCCAAAAAAACCTGTGAGCCAGAGTGCTGAAACAGAATAACATCCACAAACCGCCCAATGTATCAGACTTAATGACATTGCAAGTTATTTTATACCAAACCGGTTAAACCTCTCAAATATTTTCAAAATCAGAATCGGTTTTATTGCAAAGTAGGTTTACACATAATGGAACCTGCTTTGGTGTAAATGGTGCATACGAAGAAAGGTGCAAAAATAGGACTATTTTAAAAGCTATTTTAAAGACTTAGTAACAAATTATAAATTAAGACAATATTTACACGTGAGGAACTGAGTACAGTAAAATAAAATATGACAAATACTATATTCTATGTGGAGAGCTGTGCAGGTTAAAAAAGTTGTAGTGTGGAGCAGCAATGTGCAACATGTTAAAAGCGTTGTGCAGGTTTTACAGTATTAAAAAAAACAAGACATTATTCGCCTGATGTGCATTAATGTAAAGCACAATGTTTTTATGGGGTTAAGTTAAAATGGCGGTTAAAAGATGCACTTTTATTCAAGATGGAAAAATGCACTACCGGGTGTTGGACTTGTTTTTACCCTGTTCCATTCAAGAAAAAGAACCTGCCGTAGGCCTCTGCTGTTGTATTTGGCTCAAAAACACCTGAACTGCAGCAATACAATTGTGATATCCCCAATAAAACCACCATGATCTCTTGGTGGAGACAAACAGGAAAACATGGCCTTGTTTTGAGAAAAGCCCTGTGGGCCTCTGAGCCAGAGAGAAGTCCATCTGAGCAACCTGCTACAGGAATCCATTCATTCTGAACAGCTTTCTTTGCAACCTGGCGTTTTTGTCTCTTTTTGTTATTTGTCTCAAAAATGAAAACAACGAGTGTCATTAATGTATAGCCTGTAATGTCAGGTTATAGGCAGCTTGAAAGTCAGAAACATTATAAAGGACATTCATTCTGCTTTGCCATACAGTGCCCTCACACATTTCTGGATTTCTTCCAAACATTTATCCCACATGAAAGATGATCCACAGGCGACCTCTCCCCTCTCCGGGATGAAATAAAAAAAAGTACAGCAAATTCCTCTCCAGTGCCTTTCATTCTGGACTAACACACCAGCAACACACACTTTTTTCTGTTTTGATGTGAATCCATTGATTCACTGCTGTTTCCCTTCAAAATGTTGTGTGGTTTTGTGATTTGAAATATATGCCAATTTCAAAAAGCATCTTAGCATTGAGAATTACCAAGGCAACAGATGGATCAGAGAATCAGATCAGAGAAATTCATTCAACAAATATACTAATATAAGCTTAATCACAATTGGTATTTACTGCAGGCCTCTGTATCTTTGTGTAAATCTACTCTACAGTATGTGTCTTTCTGTTATTTTTAGTGTGCACTCAACTAAAGAAGAAGCCTCTACAGAGAAATAAAGTTTCCACCCTTTGCCATTCAGACATGACTGTATATTTGTATATCACTCTCCAGCAAATGGCTTGTGTTATGTAGCTCAGGACTCTCCAGTTGTCTCTGGCAGTAATATATCCTTCCGCCTCCGAATGGATGAAACATGTGAACATCAAACAGCCTGAAACAAAGGCTGCAATGTGAGCCCTCCCGTTCTAGTTACTGAAGGAAACTACGCCTGCCACTAATGCACATTGTCATTCTCAGATCAGTGTGTACCGTTGAGGCATGTGTTTTGATTCTTACCATCCACTCTCTCCTGCAAGCATGTAGCTCTTCTGGCCCCTTTTATTGCAATTTTGAAACCCTGGATGGAGACGCGAGAGAAGGACAGAGTTAAGAGAACACATGTGGTGAACATTAGTCTCTTCTTTCTCTAACAAGTAGACACACTGAGATATGTTTCCCAAGTACAACAGTTACTGCTCCTTGTATAAAAGTTAAATCGGAATATTTTGAAACTCCTTTTCTAGAGAAATGCAGCTTTGACGTGTATTGTCTGTGAACTTCTGCCACAAGGATTATTTTATAAAAACAGACATTCTTCCTCTTCAACCTTTCATCCATTCAGTCAGGAACGTTTTTTTTATAGCCATCCAGCGTTCATTCATCAACTGTGAGTCGGTTTGAATTTCGCTTGTTAAAATTCACTCATAATGGATGAAGAATGAAAACAAGCACTGCCGCAAGGACATTTAATAGCACGCTGTTCACTGTCAAGTGAGGTAGATCTAACAAAAACTGAAATGTTAGACTGACTTTATTTCAGTTATGCAGAGACAATTAAAATTCCACTTAAATTGTGTAGTGCATTTGCCAAGCTTGCCAAATCATCTGTGATTTTGAATATAATGATTTCTGGGTTACATACAGAAAATGAGTAATACAGAAAATATGCCCAGCTACAGTATTGGATCTACTGTTTTAAAAGAAACTTTCTCAGTATAATGGATGATACCTTAAACAAGAAAGGCTAGTACAAAAACAAAACAAATATACAGTATACGATGGAAGATAAACATGTGGCGTACAGTATGTCACAATGTAAAAACCAATAATATTTCCAATAAATTAGAGCCTCAGGAGCACTAATGTCTCAGGGATTTATCATTAACAAAGCGAGGGCAGTGCATCAGCCCCGTGGCCAGACCCTGAGCTACACAGACATGATCTTTGATAGACATTCAAAAAATACCAACGTAAAGCAACAGCAATCTCAAAAAACATACTTCCATCCCTCCCAACCCATTCATTATGCTTCTGATGATTAGCTAGTTTTCATCCATTCAAACACACTCAGACAAACGTCATCAGTCAAAGCTCTTACTGACACTCCCCAAAGATGCATCTATGATCTGTTCTGCCGTATATTGCTATTCCTAATATAACTGTTAAATATTGGCTTGTCTAAGGAAGCCCTGAGAGGCAAGTAAGAAAAAGTGATTTTGACGGTAATGACTTAAGAAGAGGTGAAAAAAGTATCTACACTGGAAAACGCTGCTCCTGAATCAAGTAAAAACAATTATGAAAACAAGGTGTTTTCGCTTGTAATAAGTAAACAAATCTGCCAATAGAACAAGTAAACGTTTGCTTGGTAAGATTTTTTTTGAATTAAGATGGGATATTTAGATAAATAAGATCTTGTAATTAGCTGGGAAAACGTATTTTTACCAGAATCAGGAAATTATGTGTAAAAAAAATGAGCCAGAAATGCATTTAAGTTTTCTGATGTTTAGTTGGTGATGTTCCAACAAAAATGTGTTTCCTAAAATCAAGTAATAAATATTTCTTGAAAGAAGGTGATCCATCTTTCACAAATACCACAGCATCTTAAAAACCTTGTGACATGTCAAAAAAACTTAATCTGAGATACAGCTGAAAATAAATTTTCAAGAGTCTTTGACTTAAAAAGATACATGCATTGTCTAAGAACAAGACCCTGTATCTCACTGCATAGTTACTTCTTAAAGGTGGGGTAGGTAAGTTTGAGAAACCGGCTCGAGAGAAACTTTTTGTTATATTCCATGGAATGCTGTTAACATCCCGATAGCAATGAATATCTTAAATGCTTTGACAAAAAATCCAGACAAAAATGTCATCTGTGGAAGCCGTAGTACTGTAAAAAGCACAACATATCATCTGAGCCGGCCCAGCTAAAATAACTGCATGGCCTACCTGCCTGTCAGCCTTCCATCTGTGCACAAACTTATCTCGTGCCCTCATTGGTCATGTGCGCGTTCGTGTGTGTTGGAGGAGGGGCTCTGTAAGGAAGTGGCAGATTTGTTCCGGTTGTGTATTTTTAAATTCTAACTCTCTCGAGCTGGTTTCTCCAAAATTACCTACCCCACCTTTAAGTTATTATGTCTTATATCAGTTGTAAAAACACCGACAGAGATTATATGACTAGAAATAAGACCAATATACTTGGTAAGGTTTCGAGTTTTTACAGTGTTTTTCGTCTGTGCAACAGGTGAAATAAGTGTTGGCAGGTGAAAGTGTTGTAATACTTATTTTCTGGCCACAAGAGTCTGATCTGCAAAACTTGTTCCAAATTGGACTTAAAACAATGAAGTGTTCTAGAGAGAGTTCAAAATGTATCCACAAACTCTAATCATAAGAAACAATAATATGTGTTTTAAACTGATAAAACACAAAGTAGGGTAGTGGTGCATTTCAGCCTCTTGTTGCCAGGTGAATATTGGAAAAAAGTCATACATAGAAAAATGAACGTAGAAAGATTACATTGGCAACGCCTCTTTCACCTATTGTTAAGTCATAACCACATGGGCCTCCGTACCTGCCACTCTCACTATTGTGGTAATTGGCCACTGAACAAGTGTTGTCCTGCAACTGGCTACTCAGACAATTGAATTACGGATAAAGAAACAGTACCAGGAAACTCAGTTCTCATTACACTGCTCCGTGTTCTTCTTCACCTCGCCGTCTCGTCTTCGTCCATCTCCAGCTCTCTCTCAGAAGTTGTAAGGTGAAACCAGAATGTTAACCTTAGCCACATGCTTGGCCTGAAAGGTGCGGTCGCTGTACTCAGACATGTCCACGTCTATGCTGATCTCCTGCGGCCCCCGCAGCTGCTGGACCAGGATCAGCTCCCCGGTCTGCCTGTCTGAACGCTGCATGGCAAAGATACCTCTGGAGTTTCCGCCCACTATGCCGAAACGCAAGCTGTCGGGCCCGGTGCGACCTGGGGCGGAGGCGGTCGCCATACGGAAAAGAGTTGCAGGAGTCTGCAGGTTGGAGCTCAGAGACAGGTAGTGGAAGGACACGGTCTTAGGAGCCAGGTGGCAGGAGCGGCTGTCCATGGGGCAGGGGTTTCTCTCACACTGACTGCAGGACAGAAACACAGCCAGTATTAAGCAGGGGGCATTACAGGACAAAGTGGTACACATGTTCCACTCTCTGTGTGTTTGCCGGTTGTCATGCACATTTTGACACTGAGAAAACGATTATATAATTAATCCATCCCTGTGGGAAAGTGTTTATAGCGGTTTCTTTGAGACTGGAGAAGAGTGACACACCTACATACAGTACATATGAGCTCATGTGCCCTGAAGTCATCATAGATCTTAGCCGGCTGTGATTTTTTTCTTTAGGGCAGTACTTACAAACTCTTAAAAAACCTGCAAAACATTATTATGTTGAAATGGGGACACAGCTACTGTCTTACTCCATGTTGCCTTCTCCCCTTGTTGTGTCCCATTTATCCATTCCTTTGACTGGCAGTGGAGCGGTGTTTCACCACGTTGATGGTTCAGTAGAAGCAAACAGAGTTTTGTTTCATGCTCTTAAATCAGGCAGCTTGCTGATGATTGGCAAATAGGAAGAGGGATGTTGTAATGTCTCCTAACATTTGGCCAGGACACAGATATTGTACATGGGTATTAAGAGGGAAAAAATGGTATCTAGGGAAGTTGGGCTGTCAGAAAGGATTTACTTCACTATGGTAGGGCTATAACTCTTGTGTTTTATTGATATAATTTATTGCTGGAATTAAGTCTAGAGGCATCACTACAACAAAGTCAGACCATGAGTAGTAAACAGATTAGCTCTAATATCTAAAGCACAGTTTTTGATAGTAAATCTGAAAGTGAGATTTCACTGCATGGAAATACTGTAACAACACAACTAAGGCAAATCGCAAAAAAGGAAGTAGGTTTGTAAACTGTGATGAATGTTAAAAACTGTTTTAGTGATGGTTTTATAGGCAGCCCTCAATTTCTCTCAGGAAAAAAAGGTTAACTTGACATTGAAATGGCTGCATTGCCAGAACTCAGAGGTTACCATGGTGAGTTTTATGTTATTTCTTCCAACATCAATGACGGCCAAAACTAAGTCCCAAGTTGTCTAAAACATGAATTTCCCTTTTCATGGTTCATCTGGAGAACTCTGAGGCTGTGTGTGTTGATACATGTATCTCAACTTCACTGTCATGGATCACTGACCATGACCCTGAACACAACAAAGGTCCCAAAATGGGGTCAAAATGTCCTCCAGGAGCCCATACGTTTCTGACAGCATCTAATTTACTACGCAAAAGATACATTTAAACTTGGTGAGAATTTTCTGCTCACACATGGAAGATTTTTTTATATAGCTTTTCCCTTGTATAAAAAATGACAAAGAAACACTGGGGTGTATCCACTTACAAGGGAGATGTCTTGACGTAGCTGATGTTGCCATGAGAACGGGGACACTCTGGGTTGACACACTGAAAGCCTCCCCCCATGTTGATACAAGTTGTCCCTCGGCTACAGTTGTGCTGCTGGCTCAAACACTCGTCCACATCTGGAAGAAAAAACAGCAGAGCCGTGTAAGAAGGAGAAGCGGGGAGAGAGGCTTGCCAGACTGACGCTCTGCTTCCTGGTTACCACAGTCTGAGCTGGGGGGTGCTGTGCTACGATTGTTTATTTGGTTTTTTAGTTTAGTCTCCCCCAAACGCCTCATGTCCTAAAGATCCCTTTCTTCTGGGAAACGGTGAGGTCATTTATTCCACTGGCAAGCTTTGCGAGCTTCAGGGGTGCAAATGAAAGTGGTAACGGGGTTTTTGGGCCAACAGACACTTCTCCTCTGCAGGAACTCAAAGCTCTGCAGCTTCTCGTCTCTCTCAGACACAGGTATTCCTCTCTGGAGCTACATACCCATGCAGATCTGCAGCCAGCGCTCTGTGAATGAGCCTTTGTCCTCTGTTCCCTCTTGTCACTCACCCTCACAGCTCCGCCTGTCTGCAAGCAACTTGTAGCCGCTAGGGCAGGAGCAGCGGTACGAGCCCGGGACATTCACACACTCGTGGACGCACAGCTTCCCTCCTTGGTCCAACCGGTACACTTCGCATTCGTTTACATCTGTCAGGAAACAGACAAAGAAATGCATAACTTAAAAATGCATCACATGACCAAGCCAAAGTGCACATGAGACCAACTAAGAGGATGCAGAGTTTAAAGGTCCCCTATTATACTGTTTTTCATCAATATATTATTGTTCTCAGATATATACAAAACTTTTCTCTGAAGTGTTTGGCTCGAAATACCAAACAGATCATGCATTGTAGCATCCCATAATCACCTCTGTTTCAGCCCTGTTTCAAAAGTGCTCATTCTCTGTCTGTTACTTTAGATGAAAACAAGGAGCCCCTCCCCACACCCCTCTGAGAGATATTTGGTTAAAAAACACACAATGGTGCTCTAGGAGGAGATTCAGATAAGGTGGGGGAGGGTGTTACCTTGGTTGGTTATTGGCTAATGGTTACACAAGCCAAAAAAACGTTATGACATCATAAAGTGGCCAATGTCTGATCAGCTCATTTTCAGACAGGATTTTATATAAATGGATCAGGAAAAAAAGCGAGAGAATCTTTTTTCCTGCAACTTTCTAAATCTCTTTCCACAGAGAGGACACATGTTTATGTATATAAGAAAAAAGTGGATTATGCATAATAGGTGACCTTTAAGGTTTAAATGATGATATACCTCATACATTGTACAGTTTACAACACACTTTGTTTCTCATGTTGTCGTCAGTATTTAAGTCCCTTTGTTTTGCCCTCAGAGCGTATTGGACATAAACACATTTCAGACAGCTGCATTTCGAACTCTTACTCAACCAATTACATCTTAAAAGCAAACTGAACTGTGACCTAAATTGATGCTAATCAGCTTGTGAACACCCGAGAGGATTATTTTGTTTGTCACAGACTGGCTCCACAGATTACTCTCATTTGTAGCCGTATTAATCAGTAGTGGAGTATCTTTTCGGCAGTAAAATGCCTACTGGCCTGCTATGTGCCCTGCTGAGGTGTTGTTTAGCAGGGCACCAGCTCGAGGGAACTGCTCTTTAGCTGACCTTGCTTCCCTGTGAGGAGGAGTTGCGAAAAGAGAATTTCCCTACAGGGATCAATTAAGTAATTACGGCTCACCCTGACAGATACTGTTGTCAGAGGTGCCACTCATGTGGAAGCCTGCATCACAGCTGCAGTGTTGGGCTTGGTTCACTTGGGCGCAGCGAGGTCTCCGGCTGAATGCTGGATCGTTCATGACGCTCCACTCAGGTGGTGCTGCATTAGGGCGGAAATAGGGAAGTTGAATACCTGTGCTAAAACATGATCTGGAGATGAACACATTGTTACCGACCTGTCTGTGTTTGGTGCTGACAGTGAGAGCCACTCCAGTTCTGGGCGCAGATGCATTTGTATTGGTTAACACCTTCCACGCAGGTACCTCCATTTTGGCAGGGATTACTTTCACATTCACTTATATCTGTGGGTGTAGAAGAAAAGATTATCACTGTGCTCAGCTTCATCTGAACCTTTCCATCAAATTGATGCAAACAGAGCAAAGGCACAACAGTTGCAATTTTGGAGTTCCTTCTCAGACAGAACTTCCTATGATAAAAACATATTAATTTGATGCTTCCTTTTATATTGATTTCACAGTTCCTAAATTAATCTTTAAGGCCTTTCTAAAGTTGTAAATCAGTCAGATTCTGTAAACCATGACAACATAAAGAAGACTTAGTTTATAGATGTTTTTAAATAACGTAGTTTTTTGAAAAATTAAACATAATGGTTGGCTACAAACAGCAAAAGCGCAAGATTAGGTCCGGAAAGTAAAAGAAAAAAGAAACACATAAAGAAGCCGTGTAAGCCTTTCCTTTCTACCTCCCATCCATGTAGTGGCAATGAGTGTCCACCCAGTTTGATAGCTGATACTTAAGAATGAGGGACTGGTACTGTCATTATGGGCACAGTAAGTCAGTGAAGCCCTTTTATGTGTTCCATTTGTGGAACATTTGTAGTTATCTTCATGACATATAATGGGGATAACTATTAAAGTGCCTTTTGCAAAGTTGCAATTGGTTGGTTATAGTCTGTTTTACTCATCACACGGGAATAAAGTTATTAATGCCTTGTTTTTTAGATTTGAGGGGTTTTCTTTCTGCAAAACCAACAGCTGTGAAATACAGCATTCTCAATAACTTCCCATAAAACAATTTGTAAAGGTTTAGAGCAATCCTACTCATGTTTCATACATATTCATTCACACTCATTAAACCTCCTGTTGTGTTCGTTTTCCCCCCCTTACTTTGGTGTTCCCGGTCAAATTTGACCGGTCCTATTTTAAATGCTCTTATATTAACAAAAAAACCCTGAATCAAACAGTAAACAATGTATCAGACTACTGCTATACATGAAAAACTGCAGTAAATTCACAAAGAATAATCTCTCTGACAGATAACAGTCAAATTGGTCGCCTACTCATTGTGCTCACGGAGTAAAATGAAAGCAAGGCAAACATTTAATTATATATGATACATTGTTTAGTCTGCCAGGTGTGGTTCACGTGGGGGGATGGGCACATAAGAGCGGGAAACGCACCAAAATGGTGTGTGTGTGTGTGTGTGTGTGTGTGTGTGTGTGTGTTTGTGTGTGTGTGTGTGTGTGTGTGTGTGTGTGTGTGTGTGTGTGTGTGTGTGTGTGTGTGTGTGTGTGTGTGGGGACCTAAATCTGTTTACACAGTCACGTGTGGGGACTCGCCTCCCTAGGACAAAATGGAGGTCCCCATGTGGGGAATCATTCATTTTAGGGTGAAGACTTGGTTAGGGTTAGGGTAAGGGTAAGGGTAAGGGTTAGGGTTAGGGTTAGGGTTAGGCATGTGTTGGTTATAGTCAGGGCCGGCCCTGAACAATTTGCTGTCTGGGCTTAGAAACAATAGGCCACAGATAAGACTCTACATTGATTGGTTAATGAGTGATCTATACTTTATACATACATAGATGTCCTGCGTGTTTTTTAGTTATAAGTAATTTACCCAGCTTCTAGCCATAACCAACATTTCTGTACTCCCTTTTACAAACGATTTAAACCAATTTGTTGGTGGCAGCAGTGACTCGGGTATAACTCATGACACTGGTATGCACTCATCTTTATTATTTACAGTTGTGATTGAGTAGTTTTACCAGCAGGTAGCATGATTGCTGCACAGGAAGGTTAGCTGAGTTAATATTGTGTGCTCTTTATCTTAAAAGTGTTGCATAGATTATATCCTACAAAAAAGACATTGAAGACATATGCATATATATATTATTGTTAAGTCTGCCAGGTGCGTGGTTTACCACTCATGGTTACCCATTCATTTTTTTATGGCGGTCATTTTGTCATACAAAATACTAGATATCATTGTTCAGCTGTTCTTTTATGATTTTAATATTTAGTTTACTCTATTAATAACCCTCCTGTTGTGTTCCGGTCAAATCTGACCGATTTACTACTTTCATCACTCATAACTTTTGTGTTTTACATTTGGTTGCATCAAAGCTTTATGATATCCTCCAGTAGACATTTGAACATAGACAATTGCTGATAAAAAATGACCACCACAAGATATAATCCATCAGATCCATCAACACACACACCAGACCCCCAGGCCCTCCCCTTTGACGTTCCTGCCCTCCCCCAATAAACACGTTTTTTTATTATTTATAAAAATAAAATGATTTAAAATGTTTTTATTATAAATAAACTGAACTTTAATGCTACGATGTATTTGATGTCAGATAGTAATATAAGAGTAATAAATGAAAAACAGGTGTGAAATACTACATGACAGTAAAACAAGAATACAGTTTGAAAGGGGAGTGATTAGTAAAATATCCATAAAGAAAAGGAAAATCTGTTTACAGTTCTGTTTCATATGGGTGTTGAGAGATGTATCCATATATCTCTTAATTTTGCTCTCAAAGTTCACCAGATTGATGCTTATAACTTCAATATTAAAAAAAAAAATATTCCCGAAGGAGCATGCGCCCGGACCCCCCTAGAGGAGGTTGGGTCCACCCCGCACTTAAAAAAAATAGCACTTTACCCCTGGTTACACCTATATGCCGTGAGCTGATTATCGAGCCTTCGTTGTAACTGTCGCAGGTACACTGTGTATGTGCGTGTGGGGAGTGTTGCAGTAGAACATTCCACTGTAGCGCCGGTACATTAATGGGAAACCCTACATGTTTGAGCACCCTCTATGAAACGTCAAGCTACCCCACAGCACCCCCAAAAGAAAATCTCTGGCGTTGACACTGGATGCGGCACATTCCGGTTTTGTGTGCCCTCCCATGAAAATCATATGCCTTCTCTGTAGATTTGTTCTGGCGCCGGGTCTAACACACACACACACACGCACACGCACGTGCGCACGCACACACACACACACACACACACACACACACACACACACACACACACACACACACACACACACACACACACACACACACACACACACACACACACATACACACACACACACACACACACACACACACACACACACACACACACACACATACCATGTATACATCACTTCAGGGGACATTACATTGATTTATATGCATTTCCTGGAGACTTATCCTAACCTTAACCATAACTAGGGCCGGCCCTCGGCATTGGCAGTATAGGCGAATGCTAAGGGGACATCAACCCATAGGGGGCGCCGAAAATTGAAAAAAATAAAATAAAAAAGTTAGAAATTAAAAAATATATATTTTTAAATTTCAGAACACAATTTCCCGATTTTGGATCAACAAAGTACATATTATTATCTTATACCAACAGAACTACGCATATATTGCATACAGCGCCCATAAACTATGGCACACACCCCCAAAAAAAATCTAATTGAACTGCCCCAGCCCCAGTAAAAACCAGAAGTTTATGTGAAATTGTTCTTTTATTGAAATAATGGTTTTAGTGTGCAATTATAGGTTTTAATTTTGTATTTGTGTTAATTTAACATAAACCAAACTCCCAAAAAACATATACAGCTTCTGTGTGCTTTTATTAACATTGGAATTTACTGTGTAAAGGTCCTCGGGGGGGAGAGCTTTAGAGAACTCTCTCCTGAAAGACTGAGCGGCTCTGATAACCTCAGCTCAGTGAAGTAAAGGCACACCTTTATATGATCATTATAGCTATAAAAAAATAAGAGAATAGATGAAAAACAGGTATAAAATACTATATGACAGTAAAAAAAAGTTGTTATTAATAAACAAGAATACAGTTTGAAAGGGGAGTGATTTGTAAAATATCCATAAAGAAAAATAAAATCTGCTTGCAGTTCTGTTTCATATGGGTGTTGAGAGATGTATCCATAGATTTCCTAATGTTGCTCTCAAAGTGCACCAGATTGATGCTTTTAACTTCAATATTAAAAAAAAAGTCTTCCCGGGGGTGCATGCCCCTGGACCCCCCTAGAGGAGGTGAGGTCCCCCCCTCACTTAAATCATGTTCAAATGGATAGGATACTAAATAGAGCTGCACACATCTTGTGTCCATATCTTTCTGTTTTCTCATGCCACAACCGTGCATGTGCGAGTGATAGAGCGAGTCATAGTGAGTGTCTGCATTTTTTTGGGGGGGGGGGGGACGCCAGCTAAAATCTTGCCTAGCAGAGGATGATAAACCTGTAGTCCAAAAATGCTAAGTGTTGACATTAACAGAAGGTAGGAAAGGTAGGAAGGACAGCACATCTTATGATCTTTGTTTCTGTACTCAGTGGTGTTGTGCAGATGTTCAAATGATGAAGCAGCCTCTGCTCTCTGAGGCCACAGTATACTGGATGACAACCAATCCCTTTAATGTTTATTTGGTTCCCTCAGGGGCCACCACATGTCCATAACATGAAAAGACCCACTTCACTCTGCTAGATATTTTTAAATTCTTCCTAACTTTAAAGTTTTCACACTCGGTCAATACTGCTTTTTTAAGCATGACTAAATTTAGACCCATCATGCGGGGCTGAAAAACACGAACAGGGATAATACTGTGCAGAGTTGAGCCTTCTCGTGTTGTTTTAACCATGAAGGTCAATAAACGTATGCACATGTTCAACTGAGTGCGCCACTTGGAATTTCTGGAAGAATGCCACCAGCACAGGCTATCAATAGCATGCCTGGCATACTTCTGTGCTATCAGACCATGGTATGGGCATAACGTCTGGACCTAACCCCGTCCAGTGGGACCGCTGTCAAAGAGCGGGGGGAAACATGAGCAAGAGAGGTAGGGTTTATCTTACAGTAGCCCCAACACTGCTGTTCATGAGGAGCAGAGACCTGGAGGGAAAGGCACCCCACAGTGGAATGCAGTACAGGTGTTTTTCTGTGTTCGGAGACATTTAATGCCATTTTAACGAGGGCTTCATTCAGTACACCGAGGAGCTCCAGCCACTCTAAAGAATGCCTCTTTTCTTTGCCTGTTATCTGTGTGTGTGTGTGTGTGTGTGTGTGTGTGTGTGTGTGTGTGTGTGTGTGTGCGTGCGTGCGTGCGTGCGTGCGTGCGTGCGTGCGTGCGTGCGTGCGTGTGTGTGTGTGGAGCTCAGTTCGGCTTTTGGGCTGATGTGTCTTTCAGCCTGGCATTCAGACACTGCGGAGAAAAGGTTGTCCTAATCTATTGTGGGGGTTTCTGCCCCACTGTGAATAATGCACAGACATTGCTGGTGGTGGCCCAAAAACATGTTGTGTTTGTGTGTATGTGAAGAAACTTGTTGGGGTGGAAAGCTTCTGAAAATATACCAAAGTGACACTGCATTCCTTGTAGGAATCAAATGTAAGACTGCTCTCACACGGTAAAACTGTGGATTTGAGCCTAGCTGGGAAAAAAGTGTATTGAAAAAGTGTAAATTTGAACTGGGAAGACATTGTTACCATACAGTACATGCTGTGTGTGGACTGGGGGCACTTTGTTTCCTTCTCTGTTTTTCTCATGTGTATTTGTCTAAGGAAAACATGCTATTTTGCTTAAAGAAACCAGGGGAAAAGGAGAATAAGGCAGGGTAATATGCGAGGAATTCCTGGGTCTTGCTCACCTTTACAGATAGCACTGATCCCCGTCCAGGTGCCGTTATCCCGGCAGGCCCGCGTAGCAGAGCCAACAAGACGGTATCCCTGGGAACAAGTGAAGTGGACCTCATGTCCGACAAAGTACTTTGAGCCGAACTTTGTTCCGTGAGCAGGGGCTTCCAGAGAGGGGCAGGTGGTTGGAGCTGTGGGAGAGAGAAAGAGAGCACAAGAGGAAGGCCGGTCACATGTGGAGTAAGCTTCCCGAACATCCTCTGGCATTCCCTGCCTGGGGATATACACGTGTCGCTGGGCACTTCACAGCCTTCATGGGAGAGGACGATTAAAATGCCTCATTCAGAGTCCACCAGCACAGCAACGGCCATTTTTATGAGTCAGAATTTCACCAGCAGCCAAATGTTATGCTATTTTGCATGCTCTGGAAAATGTAAGGCTTGTATAATATGGAACATAAGTACATTACGTAACATTGTAGGATTTATGCTTTATCCCAATGTATGTTTCCTATTCCTTTAACCTCAAGAGAAAACAAATGTCAGTAAAGTTTAGAAACTGTGTAATAGGCCAATCTTGCATGGCCAAACCTCCATTATGTCCAGCTTGTGTTTGCAGGGGGATGTAAGCCCCTTGTGTATTTTCCTGACAAATCTGTGTGTTAAGGTTTGAGCATTTTGTCACAGCTGTATAAGATAAATGTGTGAGATACGTCTTTGATATGTATTGTATATAAGGAAAAAATATGCAGTGGAAAAAAGGCTCACAACAAATGTTGAGAAGTACTGAATTAAGAAGGGGAAGGCTGCCAAAACGTTATTTGTACCACATCGTAATCAAATTTAGAGTTTCAGAGATTAATCTTTAAAGTACATTTTCCTAAATAATGGCAGGAAAAAGGGTAATTCTCTTTTCTCTGTAGTGAAGGATATTAAAATATGTTTGGGTTTTGGACTGAAAGCACAAGACATTGAAAGCCATCATCTTGGAATTTGAGGAACAGGGACTAACATTTTTCACTGTTTTCTGCGATTTCCAAAAAGATTTATCAGGGAAAAACAATCTGCAGATTACTCAATAACAAAAAAATATGTGCATGTTCCAGCCTTATTAGAATCAATATTACTTTACCGATTCCTATTTGTAACTTTATCTCAATCAAAAATGTATTTCATTTAAATGAGGATTTGGGATTCTATTCCTGATCAGAGCAAATAAAATGGATAGTGCCATATTTTCTCATGTGTCTTTTTATTTTGTTGAGCCTTTATTAGTGTAAATGTAAAAATATCAGCTTCCTCCTGTCTGGCCAAGTACTCTCCAGAGTTATGGACTGAACTGATCCATCACTAACAAATTGGCCTCAGTGTCTGCTGCCAAACAACACAATTCCACAAATCCACTTCCCCTGTCAAGTGCCCAAAAATATGTAACTGAGATGACCTTGCACTGTTGGATGAATATATAATCCCATAAGAAGCCATGTTAACTTCAAACGATTTAATGTTCCCATAATGTTTTAAATGTGATACATATAAATCTTCTGTTGCCTTTGAGTGAGTAATCAATCACTGAATTACTGAACAAAACCTCAGTCATAATGCATGTGAAACTTTATACAGCATTGATTGCAAATGAAATGAAATGAATGCTCGATCAGTGAACTCTGTCTGAGAAGATAAATTCATAACATATTCCGTAAAAGGACCAAGTACTTAACTTCCAAACAATCTTGTATCTTATGCCTATCACCAGATATTGTGATTTTACAGCATACGCATTAGGAATGTGTTTTAATTATGTCTTACCAAATAAATGTCGTACAGTAACTAACCATAAAGTTATATCCGAATGGCATTGTTTACATACCAAATACCTCAAATAAATCAAAGTATTCCTGCCTGAACATATTCCCAAAAAAATTTAAGAAGTTAGCATATCCCATATTTCCAAGTCAAGGAGGACAAAACACTCACATTTCACTTATTTATTTGGCCATCATCACTATGTGAAATGGACTTGGAAATCTGGTATGTTTTCACAATGTTTGAAATGTTATTATTAGATTTTGGGTTGAGCACTCCATAGAGAACACCATTATTGAAGGGCATCCTCCTTTTCCAACACACATTTCTCAAATGATTATTTGTTATGTCAAACAAGCAGAATGGTAAATTATATGTAAAAAGATACAGCTAGTCATCAAGCATTCTTTTTTTAGTTCTGTGAATACAAAAACACTCATTATTTGTATTGATTTAACTAAGCAATATGACAAATGTTCAAGAATGATATATTTAACTATTTCTACCTTGTTACCTTATTGTAAAATGGTAGATCTAACAGATTGAAATCATCTGTTTTATGTACAGTGTTTTTTACTTTCAATGGGAAATTATGGATTGATGTTTAGCTGCTTCAGTGTAATGGTTGTGCATGCATCCTACTTTGGGAAGTCAAACTATCTGCTTAGAAAAAAGCCTTCAAAGATAAAAAATGATGATGATTATGATAACTAGGGTGATTAGGGTAGTGTTGTTCTCACCGGCTGTCTGGTCCGCTTGAGGTAACTTGGAGACCGAGTTCTGAAGTGTCGCCAGCTTTGACTTCATGATCCTGAGGCCCTCGGTGAATCTCATCTCCTGGCCTTTCAGAAACTTCTCCATCTGACGGAGCACCCCGACCACCTGGTGCTTATCCATGCACGTCTGCGGACAAAGAATGAGCACTATGACCAAGTTATTTTAAAAATACTATATTAACAAAACATTTCAAAATGCAATGACTTTCTAACAACATAAAGTGCATGAATAAAGGTCCCAAAGTTCCCATCAGTTTAATGATTATATAATATAAAACATGATATATGGATGAACATTAATGTGCAGCTGTCGAGTATGATGCAATTGAAATCCACCGTATTAGTGTACACAAGGTGGTTAGGGTTACAAAGAGTTTACATTGATATTAAAATGCATAACACATTTATTTTACCAGGGATTCTTTTACAAAAAACTACATTTGCACTCCACTTTTTTTCCACTAAACCTAATGGCACTCACATGTGAGATAATCTAAGCTCACCATCTCTCTTCTGCTCTCCCTCAGCCCTTTCCACTTGCTATCACAACTGTAGTGGCAGACACAGCTGGACCAAAGCTGTCTGGCAGATGTCAGTGGGACTTAAGTCCAAAATGCTATTCCTCTATATATTTTGCATGGTGGGAAGGCACATGTTCATTGGATAATGTTGAATGGGCAGACTCAAAATAGCATTGGTGCCATTAGCAGTTACTTGAGTGAGAAAGCTTGTCAAGCCATTACACAGTTCCTCAGAGAAAGTGCCTCTAATCCTTTCAGGAGGGTTTATTAATCACATGCTCATTGGAACAATTTCTCTGTGCAGCATACCTTAAATTCCTGCACCGGTAATTGGAGGATCATCGACAATAACAACTTCATTACATTACAATTCAGTTTGCACAGCGGTTGAACCTGTGCAGAAAAGAGAAGGCTTTGTCTTTTTACCTGCCTCAGGCAAAAAGGGAAATGCCCCCAGCTGACAGGACATGAGAGAACTCACATCTGGATACTACAAAGGAAGTTTTTTGGAAAAGCAGATCCAGTAATTTCTCCAATGGAACACATGTGACCAACATTGCAAATCTTAAAATCTCGCATAATCACAATAACAGCTGGATAAAGTGTAGGACAGTACAACACACGCAGAAAATGGTGGTTGGTGTCACTTGTTATAGATTAATAGGATTAAGATATTAAGGTGATCCTCAAATAAATATTTCCCAAATGTGGTTACCTCAGATTTTAAGATTTGATAACATGCTTTATTGAGCAAGTCTGACCTGACGACAGATCTTCTTGGACAAAGAGTTGTCACTAAAGTAACTCTTACCTGAACGGAAGCATGGCCACCCTGGATAGCTGTCAAACACAGCAAAAGCAAACACCTGCGTCGAAAAGAGAGTGCCATCTCTGAAAGTCCAGTTTATTACTGTAGCCTACTTTTATAAAAGTAATACTCCTTTGCTGGTGTTTTCCAAACTTGATAGAGCTTCGATAAAATCCCCCAAACAGTGATCTCTCGGGAGGTTCTGTCCTCGGCTGCTTTCCAGAGTTTGGGGGATGCTCATCAGGTGTCTGACACAGAGATGCGCTCCCTTCTCTTTATCTGCGCTCTGGAACAGTTCAGCCTCTGAGCTCTGCACGCCTGCAGAAGGAATCCCTCCCACCGAGATACTCCCAAACATTGTGCGATTTTCTCCTTACATCTCTCTGTTGCTGTCAATGACACTGTAGAGTTGGCTGAAGGCTATAGCTCAAGTGGGATAGCCTATGACCTTAATTGTTTGTTTGCTTGGCCACAAAGGGTAACAAATCAATAATAATTAATTTTTTAATACAAACTCACATGACAGGATGTCTTCCGGATAAGATATTCATTGCAATATTATGATAAATAACACGACGTTAGCAGTCGCTCTGAGTGACAAAGACGGTTAGACACATCTAAAATGACCTATTCTCTATCTAAAACAGGACAAACAGTTAACTATATCCGTGTTTTTTAGACTGTAGGCTATAGGCCAATATACTAACACTCACTGTGAGAGAGACCATTGACTGAAAATGTAACTAACTACCGGACGTAGACAATGTTTATTGGTTTGATGTTACCATTGTACAAGGTCTTTTTTTAGGGTTTGCTCTGTAGAGTCAGAGCTACACCTGGTGATCGATAACAGGAACTGCACGTGCGCGTGAAGTCGACCTCATTCGCGCGTGTGAGTCCGTAAACAATAAACAATAAACAATAAACAAGGATATAAATCCGTAGGTAGGAATAAAGATAAATGGCTTCAGCTGTTTTTGTCTTTAAAAACACCCTATAGGCCTACTCGGGTCATTATAACTGCGCAATACACGTTAATAAAACATTGACAATGGACGTCGTAAACACTTCATGTTGCAGATGTTGAAATTGACTGGCGTTGATTTGAACCAATAAGAATCGCTGTTCTTTTTACCCGGGCGATGCCTGACCAATGGCTGACAAGGATCGGCTGTAACCAGGTTAGATAGATCCAGATAGGACTATATATATACATGGAGGAATACATGATCTAGGAATGTGCTGCAGACCTCAGAAGCCATTTTGAGATGATGTCCCTGTTGAGAAAGCCTATGAAGATGCTGAAATCAACGAACATGGTTACATTTCTGTCTGTTTCTCCCTCCGTCTCCTCTATTTCACCATGGCAGCTGTCAACCGACGGGACATTAGCAAAGCGGGGTATCAAGCTGTGCTCACAGAGTTAAAACGTCATTGATATGAAAGAGGACAGTGTCTGTTTATTGTCTCTGTCGAGACATGAAACACCGTGAGTTTTTTCCAGTCTGAAAATCTTCCAGCATCTCTCACAACACACCGTCTCCTTGAGTGACTGAGTTAATTCACTCGTGTAGCCTGCCGGAGAGAAAGGAGGCAGATCCGTTTTCCAATGGCTTCTGTGAGCCTTGTTTCCAGTCCCCCAGTCCCTGTTCTTGACAAAAACATGACAGACTCTGAGCTTGCAGGGGATGAAAGGTCGAGTAACATTCTTATGCAATTCTTAATACGCTCATCTGTGCGTTTCAGTGCTGTGGGTCGACATGCTTGTGTTACTGTTTTCTTTTCTTTTTTTTAACCATGAATTGCAGGGTTTAGAGCCCACGGTTTCCCCCCTCAAAGATCTTTGCATGCCTCTTGGTGCAGTTGAATAACGCTGTCCAGATAACATTGATTTCCCATCACATTGTTAAGAGTCATTCACCATCATTTCCATGTAAGATAGCAGACCTCATCGTGTTTGTAGCTGTGGTGCTGGAATGAATTCATGGCTTCATTGTTGCCATCTGCAGGAGACTATGCAAATGACTATGATGTTAATGCCACGCCCATCATAGTGCTGTGCTCCCTCTAGCGGGCACCTGGCAGTACTGCTGAGGCAGGGTTCACAAAGGGTTGATGCCTGTGTCCTTGTGATTGGTCTCTAGTCCTCAGAGGGCTGTCTGACCATGTGAACAAAGAGAGCCTAGGGTTTGATGGTGTCAAGCTAAAGGTTTCACCAGAGGATTTTACTGTCTTATGAAGCTAAGCAACATGAACAGCTGATGTTGTGATACATGGTTGGAATACAAGCGGTCCAGGGCTGCCAGTCCCTGATTTACACATAACATGCATCACTCAGTGCATTTCAGTTTCCTCTTACATGGTTAGACATGGGGTCCCCCTCTCCTTGAGATATTGTACATTTATGTGGGAAAAATCACGACCTTAAAAGTTGTTTTTTAAGTCAGTGAAAATACACGAATTGATTTATGTTGTGCAAAAATAGAATTTAAAGATATTTTAGGAAAGTCATTGAATATCTACTCATAGTATTTATATTATAAAACATATTCCTATGTCTTTTTATGACATTCCCCCCCCCCCCCCCCCCCCCCCCCCCCATATACAACAATTGTTTCATATTGCATCTTGAGGTCTCTGCTATGGAATACAAGTGAAGTTAGATACAGCAATGTGATGGCTTTGGATATGGTGGAAAGTTTGAATAATGATCTGCACTGGTGTGAGAGAAAGAGGTAGCTAGTGTCTGTGAAAACAGACGTGGATCAGTTGGTGGACATTTTTCCCATTTCAGGGTGTTTTGGTTTCATGCTTCTAGCTGCTTTGTATTTTCATATCAGCTGACATTACATGATATGAAAATAATAATAACACTGGAATGATTTATATGCAGCTGTTCCAGGCATATCTTTATATTTGAAACAGGTGTAATACAAAATTGCTTTTAACTGTCAAGCTGGAGTTATTACCAACTAAAAGTACCCGATCCATCCGTGTCAAAAGGACATTAAAAGCAGCATGTGTGAAGTTTGCACCTGGGTCACGCACAGGGGTGATGGAGCAAAGTAAAAGAAAGCAAACCCAAAGTTCTTCCAAAATAATCACACTGATCATAAGATTAATAGACTATGGCTCTATTATATACTTACATTCTTGATTGGTATGCATTTATAGAGGTCATAGAGGAGTGCTCAGGCCTTCCAGCCTGATAACTTATTTTAAAATTCCATCAAAATGTTTGGCATATTTTTACTCAAGAGTAATAATGGACCTTATTCATTCATCTTTATTTGTTTGCCCACACACAAAACATAATAAGTGTATCTTTGACTTCAGGCTGTCATTGTATAACAACTAAATAACCTTGCTTCTAGAAATCAAAAGGCTTTCGTGTATTTCTTTTAGCCGGAGGTTGAAATGAATTTGGCTTTCATGAAATAGCAACACACACTGGCTCACAGGAAATCAAAACTTAGCCTTGAATTATGGATGGGATGTTTTAGTACAGGAAAGATAGGGCGTAATGGAAAATCTCTATCATAATATTTAGTTGTTCCAAATAAAGGGAAAATACATTATGGCTGGCTTAGTATTATTTCATATTCTTATTAAATGATTACAGCAGGTGATTCTGGTTCTGCTCATGATGTTTTTTATTTATTTAGTAATGTCTGATAATAACAAAACACCGTCCATAAACCCTTACACTTATACCTTTCTCCTCATTTCAGAGAGGATGGCGAACTGGAAGACGGAGAAATAGATGATGAAGGAATTGGGATTGAAGAGGAAAATAAAGAGGTTGCTGAGGTTAATGAAGACAAAGAGAAGGAAAAAGAGAAAGAAAAAGTTAAAGAGAAAGAAGAGAAGACACACAGGCACTCCAGGAAAAGATACAAAAAGACCAAAGAGAAGAGGAGGTCCAAAAGGAGGAGGCGTGACAGACAGAAAGTAAGACGCTTTAATAAATCTTATCGCAATAAAGGAATTAATTCAAACATCCCCTTAATGTGTTTTTCCTTTGTTCCCTCGCCCTTCTCCTCAGCACCACTCCCCTTCCAGCAGCTCCAGCTC
The DNA here is from genome assembly GCF_949606895.1 of Notothenia rossii. Taxonomy (NCBI): domain Eukaryota; kingdom Metazoa; phylum Chordata; class Actinopteri; order Perciformes; family Nototheniidae; genus Notothenia; species Notothenia rossii. The sequence continues at coordinate 69,988,198 of NC_136909.1, forward strand.
CGATAGTTATGACTCAGATTACGACCGATCAGAAAGGCCCAAAAACCGGAAAACCCAGGGATCAGATGGCCAGTCCTCTCAGGTGAGTTCACCACCGCTGGCATGCTGATTCAAAAATATTCATAAAGGTATAATTGCGTCACTTTATTCTCTTTAACTACTGACTTTCCAGCATGGACGGGATTCAAAGGGAGGCCATGGTAACTCCCAGAAGTCCCCGCCTCCAAAGAGCAGTGATTTCGACAAATACAGCGACTACAGTGATGACAAGTATGATTATGACGAAGAGGAGGATGATTACGAAGATGACATGTCGGAGTACCCGCAATCAAAGGATTCAGGTCCGCAGGGTCGGGGAAGGGGACGACAATCCAAAGACCAGATGAAGAGAGGAAGCATGAGGGGGATGAAACAACAGCAGTGTATGAACGAGACACTTTCAAATCAGATCATTTATGTAGTATCTAAATGTACTGTTTTTGTTGCTGTTGTGTTTGATGACTTCTTCTTTCATCATTTTCAGTTGGGCAGAGAGGAAGGGGCCGAGGCAGTGGGCCGGGGAGAGGACGTGGGATGCTCTTCAAGAACAAGAAGCTGAAGGGCAAACCCTGGGGAGGACGTGGACGAGGACGAGGAGGAGACCAGGGCATGGAAGACATGGTCCCAGTGAGTCTGCCTTTAACATTCAGCTAGACCTATCTGTATTGTATATTATTAAGACAAATACAGCTCTGTAAACCCCTTAATAGTAACGTAACAATAAATTGCTGTATTTTTAGTTGCTTGGATGGTGATTTGTATATGAACAACGCTTTATTTTCACTTTTATCTGGTGTTTCAACTTCATAATAAAACCAAAGATATTCTATCAATTGAAATCAAACCATTCTGTAGTCATATTTGTTTGAATCAACTCAACAGACACACAGTGTAGCGGAGCTAAATAAGCTAAATGTGCGTCTGTTGAGATAATCATGATCAACACTAATACTATAGTTAATGTAAACTTAATTTCTCCAAATACAATTTATTTTAACAAATTAAATTTGATAGAGCTAAGAGAGTCTAGAAATGTTTAGGTTGGGAACCTTGAAAGTGCTTGAAGAATACTTGGATTTTAATCTTACTTACTCCTCGCATCACAACTTTGCAGTGTTTTAACTTTTGACTGTGCTGTTCAGCTTAACACATAGTCTGGCATAAAGAAAAAACGAAGGCTACATATTTGTATGTGTGTTACAGGAAGGAAAAAATTCCTCCGGTTTTCAAAAGAAACGGCCAATTATGAGCAAAGAGTTTATCAATCAGCACACAGTCGAACACAACGGGAGAAACATCTGCAAGTATTTCCTGGAGGGTCGCTGCATCAAGGTATAGTACCACTAATGTTTTTGACTAGCTTTAACAATTAAAGCTAAAATATTTTTTATTTCATCAAATTAACCGCGGTGCAATTAAATAAAATAACTTTCCTACCTAAAATATACTTTTTCTTTCTTCATACAGGGTGAACAGTGCAAGTTCGAACATGAACTCGTTGTACCAGATAAGAAAAAGGAACTTTGTAAATTTTACCTTCAAGGATACTGCAGTAAAGGAGATAATTGCATTTACATGCACAATATCCTTCACAAAAGTGTGTAATGTGGTGCATTATTCAAATAAATGTCATTACACGTTTCAATTAGTCCTGTTCCTTAACCTGTGATTGCACATGAATACCCATGCAAGTTCTTTCATACTGGAGCCAAATGTTATCAAGGGGACAACTGCAAATTCTCCCACGATGCGTTGAACGATGTGACCAAAGACTTGCTTGACAAGGTAGGTCAAAAAAAAAAATGCCAACCACTTTTTGCCAACTTATTCTTATTGTCAAATATTGTCTTATTTGTGCTTTCTGACTAATTTATCAGATAATCAACACTGAGGAGGAGAACGCACGCGAGGACGAGCTGGAGCTGGAGGATCTGAGAAAGCAGGGTATTGCTCCACTTCCGAAGCCCCCCCCTGGGGTGGGGCTGCTGCCCACTCCTGGTCAGAGCAGTCCCTCAGACGGAGCCTCGGGACAGGCGGGGAAGAAGATCCCCTCCCTCTTTGAAATCAATGTTCAACCTACTGTAGACTTGGCACAGAAAATTGGTCTAAGGTAAACTTACTGTAAATCCTCTATATTTTATGAATTTGCTAATTTTTATATCCAACCCTAAACCAATATCTACCTTTTTTCATATTAATGGAACATGTACAGTGGCCTAAGCTGTATTACGAAAAATAATAATGACAAATTAAGCTGTACGTTTTTTTAGATACAGGAATTATTACTCAATTAACAAATACTACTCAGGATACCAATCTAGTTCATTGTCATTTCAAAAAACAAGCTCAATATTGTATCGCCATGTCATTTGCATCTACTGATCAAACTCTTAAGAGCTTATTCTGTACTTAATTGCGCTAATTGTTTTTCAGTGGATCCAACTTTTCCCAGAATCAAGGTGAAGGCAGCGATCAGTTCAGTGGCGGCTCAGAGGACGCGCAGACTGCAGGCATGGTGCCTTCAGGCCCCTCCACTCCTCCTATTCCTCCTCCTGAATCTCCTGTCGCTCTGGGTCATCTCACTGGACCACCCATGCCACAGAGCCCCCCTGGACTGCACCCACCCCACGGCTTTCCAATGCCGCCTCCGATCCCCCCTGGTCAACCCCCACCCTTTTATGTAAACAGACCTCCAATGAACATGCAGAGGCCTCCTCCGTTCCCTCCAGATCTACAGATGCTGCAGAATCTCTTCCCGTTTCCACCTATGGGTCAGAACCCAGTAGATTTCTTCAGCAACTTCCTCGGAAACCAGGCTCCACAGGGAGGTCAGTGTTTCAATTGGCCCTCAAATAGATTCATTATGTTTAATCATAACTAAACAATGCTAATTTGGGTTTCTCTTTTTCGTTTAATGCAGTTGACCCTGGTCTGGCCTTCATGCAGAACCTCCAGCAGAACATGGGTGCAGAGTCACAGTTGAATTCTTTGCCACCAGCAGTACAGAAGGCCATCCTTTTACACCTGACACAACAACAGTCTCTTCCACAGGGAAATGAGCCACAGAGAGCGGAGGGCCCAGATGATGACAATGCAAACAGAGGTAAGGGGCCAGAAGCAGGTTTGCCGAGTAAATTAGGGTCAAATAAAACTAAATTAGAACCCTTTCTGAAATTAAGTGAAAACTGAGTCCTAAACATGCGCTCATTTAAATAGAAATGTAAAAACAAAACAAATACAATATTTTGTTTTTTTCTTGACAGATGAAACTATAAACTGGTACTCAAGCGATGAAGAGGATGGGAGCTGTGTTTCTTCCATTCTCAAATGTCTCAAAAAGCAGAATGAGAAGCAGCAGTCTCAGTCGAAGCCCCCCCAGGCTGCCCCAGTGGGTGACCCTCGGCTTGTTAAAGAGAGGGCCCCACCCAGTGACCCCCGTGTGAAGACAGACCCCCGACAGCGACCCCCGAATACGAAAAAGGAGTCGGACGGAGCTTCAGACCCCCGGTTCTCCAGAGACCCCAGGAAGATTCGACCGATGGAGCCGAGTTCCTTTCGGCAGCAGGGCCACCCCGGTTCTAAGAAGCCCCCTGCAGGGGATGAGGATGATGAAGGAGAGCGGGAGCCCAGGGACAAAGCTGTCCTCATCCCTCTAGATGCCGGCCCCGAGGTGCTGCTGCGGGACCCTCGCTGCCAGTTAAAGCAGTTCAGCCACATCCGAGTGGACATCCTGCTCCAGAGGCCGGCCTTCGCTCAGACCGTACTATGGGCCCCTGAGGACCTCATCCCTTCTCTGGTACCCAAACAGGAACACTCAATCAACCTGCCCCTCCCACCCCTCATTGCAGATGCTCAGATGAACCGAACAAGCTTGTCTGACACTCCCCCCGTCTCCAGCCCTCCAGCCATTGACCCCAGACTGGTAGCAGCACGTTTAAAAGAGCGTATGAGTCGATTACCCTCCGGATCTCTAGAGTCCCGACCCCCCCCAGAAAGACCCATAGATCCACGTCAGCAGAAGACTCTGGATCCCAGACTCAAGCGTACAGTTAGCCTGGACTCGAAGCTGATGGGTCAGAAGGTGCCCTCCTCTGGGGGGGGAGTTGTGGACCCCAGGCTACAGAAGGCCAGTGTTAGCTCCACTCCTCATACTGTCCAAGCAAAGCCAGAGCCTGAGAAGCTGCCACCTTATGCCCCACATCTGGCTTCTTCTGGTGGGGGGCTAGAGAGTCCCACTACTATCCTCGGGGGCATCAGTCTGTACGATCCTCGTAATCAAAGCGAGACAGCCCAGAAGGAGCCGACAGAGCCTCCCAAAAAGACGTCCATCCTGAAACTCCAAGCCAAGAAAGAAATTTCTCCGCCACTCTCCCCAACTCAAAGAAGTGGCTCTTTGGAAGAGACAAAAAGTACAGACGTAGCCTCAGATCAGCCTCCACCTCCCAGTCCTGCCGCAGTGCCTCCTGCCTCACCGGTCAAACCCCCTGCGGTTCATAACCTCCCCATCCAGGCCCTGGCCGGGCTCATCCGGCCCTCGTACACTGACCCTAGGCCGGCCAAACCTGGAGGACAAGGCTCAGCAGGAGCACAAGAAGAGGCGGAGGAAAAGAAGGAGCAGGGGGAGGTCAAGGAGGAGGAACCAAAGCAGGAGGGCCCAGAGGAGGAGGCAGATGACAGGACACTCAAAGATGTGTTCAAGACTTTTGATCCCACTGCTTCCCCTTTCTGTCAGTAAACACCCCGGGGTGGAAATATGTAAAAGCAGCAGAAGATTTGTATTTTGATGAAAATATCTATTAATCGTTTTGGAAACACATGAATCTATTTATTTCTGTATATAAATGATCCTGTATAAAACACATACTATCTAGTGCGCCACACATCAGTGTGGAGATGATGCTATCTAATGTGCACAGACACAGTTCAACATAATCTTATTAATGCAGAAATGTGTGTTTTGAAAGTGTGTATGTTACGGTTTTTTATCATTGTGTTTTTTCCATGTAAGTTTTAAACAGTTTTTAAAAAGTGTGTCCATTTTTCACCAAGGATTGATGCATATCTTTCCAGGCATTACACATTGTAGATAAGATCATGAACTCACTCTACAGGCAAACGGTTATACTAAATAATCCATCAAACAATAATTCTAGGAATTCCCTTGTGAGCGTTTGTATTTCCTTATTTATTTGAAGGCTCTTTTATAAAATTATACCTTACTTTTATGATAAGGGATTTATTCACCACAAGTTAACATATCTAGTTTTTTATTATTTACTTTGTTTTCATTTAAAGTGGCCTAAATGCTTTGAGGATGTCAAGTTACTGATGTAGGCTTGTCTAATTTGCTTAACTGAGAGTCGTTGAGTAAATAATATTGTTTACTTCATTTGTCATTAGTCAAAAACATGCACTGCTGACAAACTTGTATGGTAAATAGCAAACTGTCTTTCACTAAAAAAGAAATTCCAAAAAAAAATATTGGACCCATTTCATTGATAGATCGATAAATATGACCTTTATAACTATATTTCATAGTTGAATTTTGTTGGAGTTGACACGATAAACTCACGTGGGGTTATCTGTCGTACAAAGGGTGAATGTTGAGGCTGGAGGCGGCATAATGCTCTGCAGTTTATATTATTTTACATTTCTGTGTCTGTTAAGGTGAGCCTTGTATGACTGAAACTAAACTATGTCCTTTTTTCTAATTATCATTTTCATACTTCACATTGTAAATCCCTTTTTGTATCACATGTACAGTCTGTTTTTGAGCGTTTTAATGAATAATGCTTCATTTTCCGTTTTGTGGTGATGGTTGTGATAATACTGTAAGACATTTTAACAACACATGCCTGTCACATTTTAGTGATTTTATTATGATAACTGAAATAAACAGATAAGACATAAGGTATTTTATTTCAGAATCACAAATTTAATTCTCTCAAAATGCAAAATATTTTATGTCATTCACCTTGTTGAAGTGTCCGTGGGCATGACAGTCAGTGAAAAGCTCCCTCTAAGGGTTGAGTCGGTTTCATATAATTATTTTAAATAGAAAACAACAATGGGATCCCTTTTAGGCTTCGCAGGTATACCATGATTCATAAATTGATTTTGAACTGCAAAGATGATGTAGAAAAGTATTTTGCTTCCCAAGTGTATGCATAGGTTGATGAAATTAGGATCACATTATTGCAGGGGATAATTTTAAATACAAAGATAGGGACACATATAAAGAATACATGTATAGCTGTCACTGGTGTTAACTTGTGGAATGGTTGGGTCAAGAATTTAAGAATATAAAATAAACAAAAAGTTTAAAGATCAGGTGGCAAACATAAAAAAACAAGATATATTTATTTAGTTTGAAACTTTGGGAAATTGTTTTGTTTTTGTAAACCTAGAAGTGAACGGGATGCCTATTATGATATGTACAAAGGTTAGGTATAATAAGCTTAAGCTTGAGACTAAAATAACTGTTTATCGCAAGCCATTTGAGTATCCTTGATATCAGACGGCAGCTGCCTAGCACCCAGAATCACTCACTAGTTAACTAAAGGCAAAATGTTCACTAGTTGACGCCTCTTTTGACCTTACTAATTAACTAGTGAGGCTTAAAGGTCCCATCATGGCAAGCCATTTGAGTATTTATTCCATATCCTTGATATCAGACGGCAGCTACCTACACTAGTTGGCTCTTTGATTGCACTTGTTAGATATATGGTCACACTCTGCTTTATTAGTTCGATAAAACATTGTACTAGTCACTCTTTTTAAGCAACTAGTGGCACTTTTGTCTGACTAGTTACCACATAAGCCTTACTAGTGATGCCAGGAGCAGCACTAGTAGCACCAAAGTACCAACATGTAAACTTTTTGATGAACTAGTGGCCCTCTGACCGTACTAGTGACACTAAAAGTCTTACAAGTTAACTAGTGCGCTGCAAAAGCTCTGAAATGTTAACTAGTTACAAAAAAAAAGCTGAACTAGTTAACTAGTGGCGTACATTTTTCTGCACTAGTTAACTAGTAGCACCCAGAATCACTCACTAGTTAACTAAAGGCAAAATGTTCACTAGTTGACGCCTCTTTTGACCTTACTAGTTAACTAGTGGGGCTCAAAATGTCTACACGTTAACTAGTGAACCCTTTGCCCTTTACTAGTTAACTAGTGAGGCTTAAAGGTCCCATTATGGCAAGCCATTTGAGTATTTATTCCATATCCTTGATATCAGACGGCAGCTGCCTACGCTAGTTGGCTCTTTGATTGCACTTGTTAGATATATGGCCACACTCTGCTTTATTAGTTCGATAAAACATTGTACTAGTCACTCTTTTTAAGCAACTAGTGGCACTTTTGTCTGACTAGTTGCCACATAAGCCTTACTAGTGATGCCAGGAGCAGCACTCGTAGCACCAAAGTACCAACATGTAAGCTTTTTGATGAACTAGTGGCCCTCTGACCGTACTAGTGACACTAAAAGTCTTACAAGTTAACTAGTGCGCTGCAAAAGCTCTGACATGTTAACTAGTTACAAAAAAAAGCTGAACTAGTTAACTAGTGGCGTACATTTTTCTGCACTAGTTAACTAGTAGCACCCAGAATCACTCACTAGTTAACTAAAGGCAAAATGTTCACTAGTTGACGCCTCTTTTGACCTTATTAGTTAACTAGTGGGGCTCAAAATGTCTACACGTTAACTAGTGAACCCATTGCCCTTTACTAGTTAACTAGTGAGGCTTAAAGGTCCCATTATGGCAAGCCATTTGAGTATTTATTCCATATCCTTGATATCAGACGGCAGCTGCCTACACTAGTTGGCTCTTTGATTGCACTTGTTAGATTTATGTTCAAACTAGTTTGGCACTCTGCTTTACTAGTTCAATAAAACATTATACTAGTCACTCTTTTTCAGCAACTAGTGGCACTTTTGACTGACTAGTTACCACATATGCCTTACTAATGACGCCAGGAGCAGCATTAGTAGCTCCAAAGTCCCAACTTGTAAGCTTGTTGATGAACTGGTGGCCGCCGTCTGATATCAAGGATATGGAATAAATACTCAAATGGCTTGCCATATGTGACCATACTGTATATCTAACAAGTGAAATCAAAGAGCCAACTAGTGTAGGCAGCTGCCGTCTGATATCAAGGATATGGAATACATACTCAAATGGCTTGCCATAACTGTTTATAAGTACTACTTGTAGCCAACTGGCGAGGCAAGACTGGGCGCTACAGGGTGGGACGAAGTCTTCCTCAAACCCAGCTCATCAGTCTCTAGGTTGGAGGTCTGCTGGGCTCGATGGATCTCTAATTTCCTCATCCACTGAAAACACAAGGTTGTAGCCTCGGCACCATCTGAGTTTGGCTCCGGTTGCCTCAAACCCTGGAAAGAGAAAGACATTTTGCAGGCGGCAATTCACATAACAGAGAGTTAGAGCTGTATCGTATCAATCTGAGAAAACTTCATAATTAATGCTTGTTTTTTAGATAACATTTTTACAGTGATGCAGGCTGACTCTGCCGCGTGGACCCCTCGCAGGACAGTTTGGAGTAGATTCTGAGTGTTCTTCACCAGGATCTCATCAGATGATTTGCAGCCAGGTGTTACAGCATTGACACTATGAATAAAAAGCGTCCGGTTATTATTGTTTTCTAGCTTTGTTCTTCTCACCATGTGTCATACACTATACCAACCTGGAGATGATGTTGAGCTGGTTGGTGATGGTGAGAATCTGCTCAACTACGAGGGAAAGTTCAACTGTGCACTGTTTATCCAGGCAGTGGTTGGCAATAACTCTGAGGAACTGAGTTACTGACTGGCTGTTTGAGATCACATCTTTGGCTGCAGTGACAAATGCCTCTTTATTCTGTAAAAGAAAGAATGATTGTAGTAGGGTGCCTACAAATATCCATAGATCCATGCAGTAAAGGGCCCTCTGGTGGTTATTACCGGTATTGGTCCTTTCTTCTTCAAGTACTGAGTCATATAACATAGGGTGTCAGCCATCTTCCTGGTCACCTGGACAATTCGGTTGTCCTTGGGATCCCAGCTGTCACTTTCTTGCTTAAGAAAAAGCGACGTGTGTGTCAACGAGGGAGTCTCTTTGTATGCGTCAAACCAGACACCTTCCTATAGAGAAAAACATGGAGGTGAGTTATTGAGACATAAAGGAATCACCAATTTTTAAAACAGTGTTAATATTGATATACATACATATTTTTCCACATTTCCAGGTCTGAATTTGGCCACAGCTTCCATGTTCCTATTGGGTTCTGCAGCGTTAACACTTTCTGTGTTGCTTTTCTGCCAGGATGTCATTGTCGTGTCAGAGCGAAATTCCACCTCTCTGTCTTTAGATGGCACTGTAGCCAAGACTTCTCTGACATCCTCATATGTTCTGCCCTGTAGACCCATCATGATTTGCTCTTTTGCCTCTTGGTGAATCCCATCCTGCTTCCTGACCTCCTCCACCACATAGTGAGCTTTGGCTGACCAACACTTTATCTGCACATCCAGACTGAGTGTGTCACAAATGTAGTGAGTCTCCACCATGAGCCTCGCCCTGCTGATTATATCTGAGATCTGAAAAGACAGGTGGTCGTTGATAGACCTCAGGTTAGAACGGGCACGAGGGTCACGGACGTAGTGTAAGCAGTCATCGACTCTTTTTATCGCAGGTTTTACGTTTTCCAAAAGTGTTTCCGCTGCGCTGTCAAACGTTTGCTCTGCTTCTTCTGTGTTGTTCTCCCGAAATCGTTGAGCAAAATCATGAGCAATGCCGACAATCTTTTGAATTGCTGTGTCATAATCCTTATTTTCTTTGCTTAGATGAACAAAAAGCACTCTAATTTTAATCAAAAGATGTCTCTGAAAAAATTCAGATTTTGCAAGTTGCATTACACTTGGCATTATGTCAAGCTCTTCGGCAGCTTTGAGGAATGCTTCAGTCAGTGATTTTAGTTCATCCTGGTGATCTGTTAACTGTTTCGATTTGTAAGCACTTTTACAATTCAGGCTGGTTAGCCGCGCTGCCTCTTGGATTCGTAGTGAGTTCTCTGACAACACTGAGAGCTTTTTCTGAGGGCTCAACTGGTGCACTGCGGTCGATGTTCCCATAATCTTATCAAGAGAATTTAGCAAAATCTGAATGGATAGGCCCCAGAGGATACAAAGTGCCTCTAGTTGATCTACCTGTCTTTTCAATGAGGTGGAAAACTCTACCAGATATTTTGTGTTGTTGTGGGCTTTGTTCAGCTTGTTGTGTAAAACTCTCAATGTTTCTTGACCATCGCCTTGTGAGGGTAAATCAGATGATGTCAACAGCTGGACCACATCAGCACATAAAGTCATCACTTCATTCAGTTGCTGCGAAACACTGGCTGCCATTGTTGGCCGATTTCCTTGCAGCTCAGTGTAAATAACTTGATACCAGGCTCCAGCAACTGGCAGTAAAACCTTTCGGGTGTTGTTAATAAGGTCAGTAAACTGCGTGCTATGTTTGTAGAGGCTCTCCATGCTCATTGCTGAACTCATTGCCGTTTCTTGAGCCGTTTGGACGAGCAGCGGAGTTAGTGACACCACCTCTGCTCTAAAACTGTCCAACGTCTTACAATCAACCGCATCAACAATGGCCATGGCCTCCTTTGTGGCTTGGGCGTAGCAGTTTGACAGCTCGAGAACACCAGTGCAGGCACGGTTGAGCTCTGTCACATCCTTCCCTTTAGTCACAGTCACAACTTCATACAAGAGGGGTAAAAGGTCAAATTCAATAGGCTTGTGGATTAGTTTGGGCTCGACGGAGGCAGCTGGCATCTGTAAATCATCAATGTCATATTTACGAGCCAGTTCTGCTTCTATGGTTTCCTCATCTGAGTGCTCCTCCTCATGTACGATGTGGGAATCCCTCTCTGTAGCCTCAAACACAGGGGAGCCTTTTATCATATGATCCAGGTGAAGTTCACAGGTGTCTTTGATTGATACACATGACCGTGAGACTTCTGGTTGACGTGCCCCCTCACGCAATGGGCTAAGGAGATGTGGATGTTGTTGGCCGTCCAGTCCCTTTCTGAGCACTTTTAAATGTTGAATAGCCATAGAAACATTATCTGAGAAAGTAGAATATACCTCTACATTTAGACTGGAACCTAAAAGCATGTCTCTGACTGATTCTGCCACTTTGGTTCGAGATGACTGAACCTGTTTGAGCAGCACTAGGAGGCCATTTCTGTAGATTGGGTCATTACTTCTGTCCAAGTGCCTCCTCACTGAGTGAACTGCCAGCTTCAAGTGACAAATAAGGTTTGCTGCATGTTCATTAAACAGTTTATAGCTTTGCTCTCTGTACGCTGTGACACATCCATGCTGATCACTGACCACCTCATCGATAGCAACGCTGGTGAACTCTCTCACATCCATTACATCACTGAGAGCATCCTGAAGCTGACTAGTCTCCTCCTCCCATTTCTGGCACACTTCATGAAGCTTTTGAACAGTTTGCATCGAATTATCTGCCAGCTCAAGCGACAGAGATGCGATCCGAGCCCTGAGTCTTGTAAGGCTTACTCGCGAGTTCTCAACGTTCTCCAAACTCTTCGCATCAACAGCCACAGCTGAGATGAAATCTGCCACTTGGATTATTCTATCAGTGGAAGATATCAAATCCTCAACTAGCGGCTGAATAAAGGTTAGATCCATATCTGTAGAAGAATGCGAAACCAGGATCCGTCTCGTCACACTTAAAACTTCTTCTGCTATAGAAGATGCTGTCAGAAATGTGTCCGAGACTTGATAATGAACAGTAGTCATCAAAGATTTGTCAAGCGTTTGTATTTGTTGCGCCAAAAAAGTGCAGGGCTTTTCAACGCTCTGCTCTGAATCATCCTCTGAGGACTTTAAAATCATTTTTATGTCTGACCAGGACTGCAGGACGTGACGACAATGAGCGACCACTTTTTGTTGAAACTCCCTACGAGAAGAGTTTGCCACCACCATACAGTGAAACACAATATCCCTCACCAGGCTGTCAAAGCTAGAGCCTTGGATTGATGAGGTGGTAGAACTAGTAAGTAGTTTCAAAAGACTGTTCCTCCTCTCTGTGTAATACCCGCAAGGACCCAGTGATGTACTGTGGCATTCACTTATCAGGGTTTTAATAATGTCATTCACTGTGCCCTGCACCTTGTCCAGGATGTACCTCTTGGCTGCCTGCGCCTCCTCACTTGTTGGATGTTTGATGGTGGTACACATGGCCGTGTGCAGCATGGAGATGCACCGCCTCAGGGTCTCTAAGGAATCTAGAAGCTGTTTGGTTTGTCTTGGGTCCTGTAAGGCATTTGCTCTCTCCATTGTCAGACTATGGAGAAGAAGCAGAGCCTCAGAAAACACCTGGAAATATTTGAGTAGAGACTTGATGTCTATGGAGGAGCCGAGATCAGAGAGGCACTCCAAAACCTGATCAGAAGCAGCTACCACTCTCCTGATATTTGCATCATCGTCCACTAACAGAACCTAGGAGCACAGTGGCAGAAAAAGGAACGTGTTACTGCTTTACTAGCTACTGTAAGTTAGAGGCCTCAAACTGTGATGAAATGGGGCGCGTTGACTTTGGTGATCTTGTAACCTTTCCTCATTACAAACCTACATTTGTATGCACATATATCACGAATGAAAACTAGTTGTGGTGCAAAGGTACATAATGTCACTTATATTGCTGAACGAGTGCCTAATATTCTGAGAAAAGCAATATTAGGTTAAGGCCAGATAGTCTTGCAATCCATACCTGATGATTTGATAATGATAGTGAAAAAACGTGATACGTAAGTGTGCTAAAATAGTTTTCTCCGATCTAAAGAGCCTTTTCAAAAACCATAAGGAATACAAATGAAAGGGTCTCAAACACCATGTGATGTCATACCCGAGCATAACGTATTGTAAAATGAAAGTGATTATGACAATCTCAACTTTTGTGTCCGTTTAATACATATACATGCAGTAGCTGATGTATACCTTTATAAAGTATAGACAATGAAATAAAGATAAGATATCAATCAGTAGCCTACAATAAAAACAGTATCTGTCTTCACAAATTAACAAAAAAGTTATTTCTAACAACATTGGAAGCTGAGGTGAAGGATCATGAATCAGAAGTTCAGATTGTTCAGGTGTTTAAATAGCTGGTGATTTTGCCTTTTATTGTGTTAAGAAGTATTCCCTTTTAAGGATACATCTTGTAAAGTATTCATCAGATGCAGCTGTGGAAGATGAATCTATTGTAAAGTTTCTATGCTTTTAATCAGTCAGAGTCTGCAGCCATTCCTTCCTCCCTAACTCTGCACCACACACAACAACCAGCATGGACGTTGTAATATGTTATATTGAATTTATATTTAGTAACATACTTGGAGCCCCCTTCTAAACAAAGGCAAACAAATAATACTTTACTTTGACTACTCCCAGGAAGACATTCTGTGTTGCAGTGATGAGTTCCTCTCTGTGCTCAGTCAGACTGGGCTGGATGTTGAGTTTCTGGGCCGCCAGCAGCACGTGTTGTCCAGACACAGTGACAGACTCAAACAGGGACGACATCTCCATGTGCAAAACCTCATCCTCTGTGTCACGGATTACCCTGAAAGAAAGGAGCCTGGTGTTAATTTGATAATACATTACACGTGTCCTTTTAACCCCATTACACACCAAACTGTACCCACCTGGAGGCCTCTGCTGCCATGTTTTCAGTCGCTTTAGCCACGGCCTGGGCTGCACCCTCCAGCTGGGTGAAGTGCTCAGGGTCCTCTGCACCGTCACACAGCAGCACCAAGTGGCACAAATGACTTGCGATTGGGGCGACCACCCTCTCCACTGCGGCAGTCCTGATCAATCCATGCTCGAATAAAGAGGACATAGCGAACACGGTGATTCTCCGGGGTCAAAAGAAAGTTAGCATTTGTTGATGCGTCCCTGCTGTATTCAGTGTGGTAGCCATATATTAATAATTCAGTGAGCTCCACAGAGGAGCTTGTGCTTGGTATCCGTGGCAACCGGGATCACATGAACAAACACAAGCTGCCTCGTTCCTGACAGATTGTTGTAGAATGCAGTTATTTTTGGACTATTTGATTACTTGTTTGTCGATTGGATTTAGCAAAAGTGGGACATTTAAAAAAGAAAATTATAATCCTGAAACCTTTAAATAATACTGAAATCTTGCAACAACAGGACTTTCATTAAATATTGCATATTATTTTAAGAGATCAGCAAGGGCTGCACATGAATTGGACCTTGGGCTTTGAGTATATATGGCCATAATTACACTATTAATTGTATTTAATTAGTAGATATAGAAAATATTGAATTGCTCAAGTATTTGAAAGTTGCCCACTGCTGAATTCACCCTCAGTAAACTGTGAAAATTGCCTGCTGAAATGTCTAATTTCCCAAAATAACATCTTCAAATTGCCACTTTCATCCAAACAAAACCAATGACAAACATTCGTAACAATAAAACAGTGAAAGGGAGTAAATCTCTAAACAGCTGGAAATAGAGAATATATCGCATCTTTTCTCGATAAATGAAAAATCATCAAAATGAAGTTTGTTTTATTTTCCATTAAAGGAACAACTCTTTCAGGCTTTACATACAAGCAATGAAAAGTAAGAACCCTTTCAATAAAATGCTGTTTTTGCACAAAATAACTTGATGTTCAAGAAAACATTACTGCATAACGTATACCTCCAACAGAGTTTTATTTTAACTTTAAATACTTACTTGTTTTTTTGTCTGGAGCATTTCAGCCAGCAGAGAGCACCACACACCATCACAAAACAAGTGAACCAACACACATCCACTCTTTCTTGACTCAAGTTGACAAAAACAGCACACAGAGCCATTAACTTTCACTCTAACATTTATCAGCAGATAAATATACAGCTCCAACATGAATTTAAACATCAAACATACAGCACACTATAATGGAAATGATATTCAGTGACAGTAGTATACTCAGAACAAAAACCCCAAATAACGGTGTGATTACCGGTGACAACAATCAAATAAACAAAATATAACCCTCACAGTTCAAATATAACAGAAATGGTCAAGTCTCAGTTTCTAGCATCGCTTTAACAGATGCAGAGCGAAGACGTGAATGTGTACAATATATGCCTTCATGCCAGTGGAATTAAATGTTAAAATAAAGTGTGTAAGAGATTCATACAGACAACAGAGAGCTGAGCAATCATAGTGAGCCATGATTAAAGTGACTTAGCACCGACGTGTGAAACATATTAGAATATAGTTTTTGTTCTTTGGCATTGCACGTTTAAATCTGCCATGGCAAAATATCTGTCAAAACCAAGCTTTAAAAAGACTCCGGAGAACATTTGGGGTAACAATGTGAGCACTGAGGAACTTTTAGAGTGGCAGATTTTGAGGGAGCTGACATTCCTACATGTTGAATTAAAACAAGCTTTTCCCATGAGCCCAAAAGAGCGCATTTATGTGTAGTGATTGAGTGCAGCACATTCCCACCTATTTTTAGGGAATTACTCATGCCATGGGCCCCTTTGAATGACTGTAGGTGGACCCCCATCGCAGACTTTCATCTGGCCGTGGAGAATAATGGATCTCGTGTTTCACGCTAAAACCCAATGCCTAATAACATAATAGTAAAATTGAATATGGTCTGCTTAGGCGAAGTCTAGAGAGGCTTTGGAAATGTACCATGATCAGGTATGTGTCATGACGTAAAGTGAATCATCTTACGGTATTCAATCTTCACTTGAACCTGGAGACTTTTGGGGGGCTCTGCTGCATACCTGAGTGATAGTTTCTTGCAAAGGCGGATTTAGAGAATATACTCTAATGGACATTGCACTTTCTAAGCATGTGTTCATTCAAGGCATTGCAGAGTTTCAAATTTAAACCTGACAAAAATATGTTGTTATCATCTTTAAGCAAAAGCCACATCATAGCTAATGGAATGCTTATGGAAAGTCAAAAAGCTGGTGTAAGTCACAACCACTTCATTTCAGGCATGGATAATACAGGCAAAAACAGTCTAAATAAAGAAGAGAGTGCGGTTGACTTGCACATCCTGAACCAGGTCCTAATGACCTCAGCGCCTCTGAGACAACACTGACAACACTAGCGGATGACATGAGGAGGACACGTTGTTTTAATCATGGCGTGTGTGGGTCTGAAGCACAGAATTAGCTCCGGCTGATTATCTGTGTGAGGGAGAGGCAGTCAGATGTGTAGAACAGATATTTATACGGCGGAAATAGTACAGAAGAGATACAATCTTTCACTCCCAGGCAGAACTGCATATACGAACAACTCTATCATATACTGTACAGGACATATCTTTGGCATAAAAGTAAAGCTATGCAGCCAAGGCATTCATTCTTATCAAACATCAGTGCTTTAAGGAAAACATACTGTAGATAAGTATGTTTATAATGGCCTTCAAAACCCCATCTCTTCTAGAAGCCCAGTTTTTTATTTTACAATATGGCTTAAAGTGTATGTATAAAAATAAATGTGCTATGTAACACAGCCCTGAGGGTTTTGTTGTCCACCAGTATTCATGCCGTCTCCACATCCCCGTACGGATGTGGGTCTCCATCAACAGCTCCACTCTCGCTGGCTGGGAGTTACCTCCTATGAGATTAGCTGAATTCCACAGCAAGTGTCCTCTGGCAAGCCAAACTGTCACCTCAGAAGCCTGTTTCCTAGACCCCCACCCACAAAAAAAGATCAAGTCTCCAAAAAATAAGGAGAATATTCTTCTCTTCCACATATGGAAGACTGAAGGGCCTGGTGCCACTGGGGCGGCTGGGCCGCGAGACCACGTGCTATTGGATCCTTCCAGACCCAATCCCTAATCTCATTGGCTCCTGTGGGACCCCCACTGCAAGTCTCAGTGGTTCTTTTCCATCCAGTCCCAGCTTTCATCACTGTCCTTTCTGTTTTTTTCTGCCTCGATGATTTCTCTGTAGCGCCGACGGAAGAATCCCATCTGTCAGACAAGGAGAGGAACAACAGTCGGAGTGGTCAGTAACTAAGCAATGTGTATCTATGGTCGCATCAGACAGTAATGAAAAACTGTGATTTTGCATATTTGAAATCAGTACAAATCACATAACATTAGATCAACGCTGATCATTTTCCAAAGCTTATTATAACTTTTGATACTAGATCATTATTTTCTGACGTCATTACAAATTTGCGATGGGTAAAGCCTAGTGTGAGCCCCACCACTAGATGATAATAGCTATCATGTATCAGCTTAAAGTCTGTTATTGGGAAATATGTCACCCATAAAAGGAAGAGTTTAAAATGGATTAACCCATATTTTGGTCTTTTGCAGAGATATGAGGAAAATATGAAGCTACATTCAGCCTCTCGTTAGCCGATTACAACACAATGAGGCGTTACAGTCGGTAATGTGCACTTTCTCTACTGGGTGCAGTAACTTCTTGGCCAAGAAATATTCCTTTGAGTAACAAGACATTATAAGTCCATAAATCCACAAGATGTTTTGATTTGATGTAATTTGGTGGTGATTTAGAAACAGTGTTGTCATTAAATTCCAAAAATTACTTCAGGGAGCATTAAAAAATATAAGTATCAGTATTTTGACTGTGCCGCTCAGTGCATAACCTGATTGTATAACTCAGTATGCTGTGAGTAATCCTTGTACAACCAATCTATTGGAACCTTTTTTTTAAAAATGTGTTATTGGTCGGATGATACTGTGAACAGTTGATAAAATGATGAGTCATTTTTTTTCATGCAAATTGAAGAAGGCACTCTATTGTATTGAGTCTTTTGGAAGTAGTTACATTGTGTCTTTGTGTGGTTATGCAATCGCTGCAAGGGACTATTTGACACAACCTTATGAGATTCAGCTGTAAAACAGCAACCTTTTTCAACAAAATAAAACAAAACAAATTATGGATTTCAACATGTTCTTGTTTGTCTTCTGGATTTGATTTGACATTGCTTTGAAAGCTGCATCATTGCAATAATAACGTCATTTTGAATCACCATGAAGGATTATACATCCTAAAGTTACACATTTAAAAAGAGATTCCCCCTGCAGTGAAACAAATGGCAAGCAATGGATGTTTGGGCGGTAGGAAATCAATGTAGAACATCCTGGCATTGTATGCTTTGAAAAATGGCTGGCAGTTATTTAAAGTTTACACAATTAGAAGTTATTTAACCACAGAAAACCACCAGCGTGGATGGAAGCAAATCAAACATTTCCCCTCTAGAAATGTGTTGTTTCTGTATGAAAGTAATATTGTAATTTACATTAACCTACCAAGTGTCATATACAGGAGATATGAAAGGATGGAGAGGGCAGTAGATCTCAGTGTGTATCTAAACAAAGACACACTGGGAGGATGCCTCTCTCACTACGACTCCATTAATTTATCAGCGTTTGGCTCCTAAAGCTTATTGATACAGACCTGTACTCTCCTCAGGCATTTCCTGAAAAGAGCAACACAGGACTCTTGTAAGTGGGGTTTATTTTGGCAAGGTCCGACAATCTGTGGATGGGGGGTGGGGGGTTCGAAATGTATCCCCAGACCAACATTCCAAGGTTTCGGTGTGGTATTCCCAATGGAAAATGAAGCAGTGAAAAAGAAAAGGAGTTTTGTTCTCTAGACATCAGTGTAATTGCCATTTCCCTTTAAGATTCTTCTCTTATGTCAGTGATGGTATGGTGTGAATTATTATCCTGTCTCTTATTTGTCCTCTTCAGTTAAAACCTCCAAAACAAGCTCTTACCTTCACCACTTCACTTTCCTCAAGCTGTCTCTTTACAACTGGATACTGTGCTTCTGGCTCAAGTTTATGACAACTGCCTTTTGTTTATTTAAAATGTTGCAAGAAAAAGAAGCAGTGTAGTGACTTATGTGTTGGTTACCTTCCAGAGTAGCACAGCTAACAGCAGAAAGATGAGGATTCCCACCAGCAGACTGATGGCAATGATCCAGCCGACTACGTAACCCCTGGGCTCCTGACTGTGGAGAGCCTCAAACACCAGCTGTAACACAACAATTCAGTCGTCCAGTGAGTCATTCGCAGATAAAAAACATACATACGACAGTGATCATTAGGTCATGTGCTGCTAATGATGCAATGCAGTGCAACAGTATCAACCAAGACACATCGTATAACAGTTTGTATTCAAAAGAAAGCATGACTCTTAAGAAAACCATACAGCATTAAACATCGACAATAATGGGCTTTATTTTGTATTGAACACATCTAGTCAATAAGTCATACCTGTGAGTGAAGAAACACATGTTAGCATGCTAATGTTAGCTTTAGCTCGATGTGCAGCCTAAGAGATCTGCTAGCATGGCTGGCTGTAGAGATTTGGTCTCGGTTTCTTTGCCTTTAACTGTCTTACAAAACTTTGCCTTTTTAACTGGTTTGAATGACATCACTAATGAGTAAGCTTGACCATCATGGTTTCATGTAGCACTGCTCTATGTGTAAAATGCCAACAAGTGCTTATCTCATTAGGTCAGTGCATCTCAAAAATATATCATCCGCAATCAGGGGAGGCTTGGCAACTCTTATAAATTGCCTGTTTCCACAATAAATAAGAGCTATTTAGGCTGTTTCCTAGGACATTACTGAAAACTGACATGCTGGATAATCTGTCACTGACATCAAACTCAGTTCACTTAACCAATGCAGAGTGTAAAATTGTAGAGAAGTAGCAACAGCTAACAAATACACAATTGTTTTATGTCACTTCCTGGCACATTTTTTAATTATTAGATTGTTACATTTGTGCTTGATGCTTCCATACATGAGTCTTTTCAATCACAATTGCATTGACTGCTTAAACGGATTAGCACTGAACCAACAGTGGTCAGACTTGAGTGAATTATTGCATTACTGTGCACCACAGCTACTTCAGTGTCATCATTCAGGCCTTAAATGGAAAACAACATATTCACTAGGATCATGGAATAGATGGGTTTGTTTACTAATGATGCTAAACAAAGGAAACAAATATGTAATCTCCCAAATGTCAGATAATCTTGTTTTAATACAATCATTTGTGGGCCAATTTCACATATGGCTTGAGGAATGGACTGCTTCAACGTGCAGTGCCGCATGGGCTTTGAACACCAATGGGGCATGAGACGCCAACTGTGAGCCAAGACATAACCAAGAGAACAAGCGGAGATTAATCTCTCTGTTGAATAGTTTCCCACATTAACACCTCCCCCTTACTCCCAGCTCTGGAATCTAACTGTTGTTGTGCATGCCAGGTCGCTTGCGTGTACAGAATAGTTGAAAGCTCTACTGGTCTACGAACTCTCCCAGTTTAACTTGCGCAATCAATTAATTTGAGGAATGTGTAATTGAAAGTTCATTTAACGGCAATGCTAAATTTGTAACTTGCATAGCCACAACAGAATCTTATTGATGTATGTTGGTTATTTACACGTCACAGAGGCTAACATTTGAGGAATGCTATTCGGCGGACCTCCAGTCGGCTCGTTTTGAGAGATACAACCAGCGGCCAGAAATCAAACTGGGCAGTGTGTACTCTTACCACCCTGAGGGAAAAGGTGGCTGTGTTTACTGAAAGAGCTAAGCGTGGTAACAGTAGCTAGAATGAGCACACTTAATATGTGATGAAAGAGAGGAATGGTATGGACATATTCATAGCGGGTCAGAATTTTCCGAGCCCCTCTGAAGATGGGGTCAGCGGGGCTGCAGCCTCGGTCAGCACCCTCATCACTCGAGAGATCCCACTGCGAGCATGCTGGGTGCTCAATGTAATCATCACATCTGATCTGGTGGGCCTTTCAATCACTCAGCAAACAACAGTGGGGGGAGGGTCTGTCCTTGAGCACAGCTGAGGACCCCGAAAAAAATGCCGATAGAAGTGCTACCGTACAGCTCCATACCCACAATCCCCAGCTGTTCCCTGGGCTCACATCAGCGGCAAGGATTGTTTGACTACAGCACAATGGAGTGTGCAGCTAAAGATACAAGTATTTATGCGTATTGATAGAACCGTGATGTAGTGAGTACCCTGTCCTTCAACCTGAATTCAAGATGCACGTATTATTCTAATTGGATTTAACCTTTATTTAAATAGATAAGCTCATTGAGACACAGGGTTTATTTCTTAAGATAGACCTGGTTATATCATCTTTGATGACACACACCCTGGCTTTGAGCAAGAAATGGCAGCCTAGCCAGCTGTTCAAGTTCTGTTAGCCTGTGAATCTTGGTAAGAGAAAATGTGTAAAGGCTTTTAATCCAGACTAAGTTAACAAAATGAACACGTTATAAAGGATCAGCTCACCAAAATGACGTAAGACATACATGATATATCAACCAAAACAAGGAGCTGAAAGACGCTAAAGAGGCTAAAAGCTATGTTTAACTGCAGATCGTGTTAAAATGTATGTGTGTTTGTTTTAATTACACATTAGTCATCTGACATACTGTAAATACAATATATTATATAAAAACAGAAGTACTTTTTAAACACTCAAACTCTGCAAGTGTTCACCTGATTGTGGTGTTCACTTTAGTTATTTTGTGTGCCGTGATTGACCATCTTTGCATTCTGTCAAAAGTGGCTATTTATTGCAGTTAATGTGGGTAGAAAAGGTTCATAATATACTCACAGAAAGATCATCTGGAAGGCCATTCGGCACTTCCACTGCCCTGTCATTCACTTGCACGCTGCCCCGTGTCACAAACTGGATCAGAGAGGAACTATCCTGTGGGTTGAGGGAAGGTGGGTTATGTTACGTTATTAGGTTTTATTTGTATCATAACAACCTGCAACTACATTTAAACGTTTGTGACATGGTTCTTACCCGCTTGAGGATTTCGGTGTTGAGTAAAAGTTTGATGTCTATACTCAAAGCTTCTTCTTTTAATTGTGGGCCCAGACTGCAGGAGATCGTCATACACGCTCTTCCAGGTCGGTCACAGTCCTTTTCAGATAGACGGAGAAAAGAAAACACAGTGGGAAAGAGCAAGAGAATGTGTGTGGGAGAGTAAAGGATGTCTGATAAACAGATGTTACACTGAGAAAAAAATTAAAACAGGAACCCTCACTGGGGGTGACTCTCAGTGACCTCTGTAATGTCAAAGTGCAACATGAGGGCTGCATATTTACCAGGACTTTGCGTCCAGATTTGGTGAAAAAGGCAAATATGGAATGGAAGATGCTCTCTTTATCCTGAGGGATAGTGCACGGCGTAGGGTTCCTGTGGGGGGTGCAGTTCCCTCGGCCGTCTGCCACCTGAAACCAGACAAAAGTTGAATTAAATTGAGTTGTGTTGACTAAGATTTTAAGGTCAAATCAATTGTGTTGAGGGCAAAATAAAGGGCAAAATGTTAGATCTTTTTTGGAGTTTGGGCCATTGCAAACAAAATATACATGTCAGTGTTATTTCACTATTTGAATATGTGGATTTCCCCTAAATTCACATTAGATGATGCCTCATTTGCATATAAAAGTATTTGAAAAAAACGTGTATTTATGGTGATATATATTAGTTACAAATGTTACCTGGACTGCAATTCAAATAGTTTGGGATTTCACAAAAAAATGTCATAAACAAAGATCTATGCAAATTAACACACATTTAATAAGGTAATCCCACATTTGACTATTAAAATCTTAAATTTCAGAAAACCTGAAAAATAATGTTCTTAATGTAAGTTAACAACAAAGGAACTTTAATGTGTGGGTTAAAATCTATGACCTTCTCACAAAAAGTGTTGTCATGTCTATGTTGCAAAAAACATATTTAACACTCAAACTGTAGACAAAAGCACTTTTGTCCCCTAAAACAGTCCAATCACACTATTGTTATGAGTCTCTCGGGCTCACAGGAAGTTCTCCCCAACAAGAAGCTGGTACCCCTCCCAGCCAGATTTCCCATATGGAGTGATTTAGAGGTGTCTGCTTTACTGCCCAGCCCCCTGGGAGCACTTCCCCTTTCCCCTTGCCTTGCTCCGACCTGAGGCTCTGGAGGTGGAAATATCCTCTGGCCTTCCTCATTGTCTGCTCTGTTGCCACCCAGCAGGACAGAGCTTTTATTGCGCTGCTTTCCCATGTCCTGTGTTAGTGATGCTGCTTCTGCTGTGAAGATTCATAGACTGCACTAACGTTAAATAACCCTCACAGAAATTTCACATTTTCACGATTTAATTTTTTTTGCAGAAAAAACTAAATCATATGGAGCAACAGTCAGGAACTTGTATATCACGTCTGAACAAATGGAGGTCTGTATAGAAATGTAAGAATATCTGGCTATAAAATATCAACTGTCCGGTGTGTCGCAGACTAGGCACAGTGTTAACAGCTTTAATGATGTGTGTTTCCAGGTCTGGGGATGGTACTGGGCAGTAGCCAGCTCTGCAGGTGTCCCATTCCCGTTTCGTGCAAGCTGTCTGATCCCCTGAAAGTGATTCCAGATGGGCTCAAGGAGGGTGGGATACTGTCAACCCCTCCTGCCCATTCACAGCAAATACAATTAACAGTTTGAGCTCCCCCAAGATCTACCTATATGAAAGGAGCAGCGTTAGGGTTAAGAAAACATTTAACCCCAGTGGGGGTATTGCCTTTCTTTATCTAAATGCAGAATGTTGTGAAACCAAACGGTTCGCTAGCTTCTGTAGCAATGTCAACACTTTCTCTACGATTTTCACTGGCCCAGTTGTGCCTCACTCTAAGCAAATCGGCTGTGCCGTGACAAAATTCCACCGGTTGAGCAGCTAAAGTGTGCTCTGAGGTGGATACAGGCAGTAGTGCCATGTTGAGAAGTAAAACCGACAGACATGGGCGGATAATTGAGCTAAAAAAATGGCTGCCTGCAGGTTAATAAACTAATAAATAGGGATTTTGGTCAGGATAAATAAATGTAGATAGACTGCTGTTGGCGCCCACCTGTGTTTCGATGATATGGAACATGTCAGCTCCGTTGCCAGCCATTCGGTTTGGGATTCTGATGTCCACAGTGGAGCCAGGCAGCCTGCTGGGCCCCTTGTTTATGGCCTGGAAGCACATCACACAGAGACGGGGAAAGATGGAAATAAAGAGAAGTGAATACATTTAGAATATAAGTCAAAACACTGCAAATCCTGTACGGTATGTGCAAGCAGTACCTGGAATGTGAGGTTGAGAGGCTGAAAGTGGCACTCCATGTCTTCCAACTGGACGAAGCGCGAGGCATCGATGGACTTTCCGTAAACAAAGGAGCTCGGTGTCACCACACTGCAGAAACAGTGTCAAAGAGAGAACGTAGAAAATGCATGAACTATTTATTTAAATGCCAACAGAAATGCTCTTACATAAGATACAAATCTCTGGCTTCTGTCAAGTTATTAGCTGGACAGCAGTGTTCTTTAGCAGATGAGATACGAGTCAGAGGCATCCAGCTTTTCTCTGAAGCCTCCCTTCATGTTAAAGACAGCAAGCAGCTTTATCAGATGTCAGACTTCTGGGGCATTTGGGCTGTTTTACATCTCTTTCCCTTCTCTGTGAAGAAGCAGGGTTACGATAAAGCCTTCAGAGATAAGGCTTTTCAAGTTGACATGCTCCATACTGACTCCCTCTCCTCCCAGCTGCCAGCAGATGGGAAACCAGTTCATGCTGGTTTTAGCTTTAAGTTGAATGAAAACCAAATACATGTTATGGTTGGTCTCGTCCTTACCCGGTGATAGTGGTGTCCGTCTCATGAACCAGTGGGATGGACAGATCCAAATTGTTGTCAGAGAGTTTGTGCTCCGGATTGGCGCTGCAACAAACAAGGGATTTTGATTTATTTTATATATTAATTGAAGAACTGTTTACAGGAATACAGGGCATTAAGTTAAAAAAGTAAGAAATACAATCATTAAGTATGGACTAAAATGTCAGACTCTTTAATTACCTTTTTGCTTGAACTAAGAACTGCAACGTATCATTTTCCCCGGTAAGCTGACTCGTGTCAAAAATCACTGCGAAATGATACTGGAGAGGGAAAGACAGAATAAAACAATTGTTCTGCACAGTAATGCCTTATGCTTTTAAACAATGTCTGTATAGTTCATGCAGTTTTCAAATTGTGCAATTAGTTCTCTCTCAGCTACCTTAGTCTGCGCTCTCATGAAGGGAAATCCCACGCTGCATTTAAGGAAGTCCAAATCAACAAGAATACAGGAAATACCCTTCTCTTCCTGTAAAAAGACAGATAGACAAAGAGTGAGAGGATGATATACAGACAGACAGGCTGGAGACAGAGAGGGGTCACTGACGGAGACATAGACGGACGAGGCAGACAAGATGTGATAGGGAACAGCTACCAGGCAAAAAGCATCAACAATGGCTTTGGGTGGTTAAATAAATGCAAACATAAAAGAGGACATCATTTACTACATAGCAAAAAGCAACTGTAGAACCTCAGCTTAAAAAACATGCATAGACACATCTGCCAACATTTACAGTAAGATAAAAGTTTATTGTTAAAAACTTATATTTGGAAAAGAATAGGTTCTCACATCACATTGAAGTTCTAAATTAGGTTAAAGGAAGAATGTATAAAGCCGTGATGGCAAACACATATATCTTAGCGGGTGGGTAATTGGACAACCTCCAGTCTGTGTGTTTGGAAGCTTGTCTAAACAATACGGAGCTTCACCGGCTGCGCTGTGTAAACACGCGGGCCTTGACCCTACGAGGAGTAAGAATTCTTTTAGGGGGAGTTCACTGAGAGGCTGTCGGCCGGGCTCGTGTGCAGCCTGGGAGCATGGAGCAGGACATACCTTCAGCTTCAACGTGAAAATAAAATAAAAGAGACAGACAAGCGCTCCTGGAACATTGAGCAGGGGGGGATTAAGGTAAATCATACAAAATGTCTGCCTGCGTTGTGTTTATAACATGTTTCCAAAAGTGATTAAGGAAGGAGGTGTGAAGGTCTTTGCTGACATATTTAAGGTAGACATCCATCCACAATACCATTCTCCTTATTCAGCAGATTCCCAGTATAAATCAAGGGTGTGGCTGTTCTCCATCTTCATTAAGTCAGCTTAAATAAGCAGCACTGCCCTTAGCATGGAGACTAATGTGAGTCCTATAAGGGGGGGGGGGGGGGGGGGGGGGGGGGTGAGGGGTGTTGACCCCAGCGTAACTGGCATAGATGGAATTTCCACTATTTCCTGTATTTTTTTCTTCTGCTGCTGTACAAACACCGCCTGTCCCATGGGGCTGGGCAGGATTGGGGAAGTCAGCCTGTTTACCCATCATCCACCAAGCAGCCCTTGAGAGAGAGCAGAGCCCCCGGACATATGGCGTGCGGTGACTCCATGGGGAGAAGAGTGACAAAGTCTGTTTGTTCAGCACTTCTTCACTTTCTCTCCCTTGTCTTTCTCTGTCAGGAACAAATACTAGCAGGGATTTTCACAAATGGCAGGCCCACTAAATATCACCAGGATTGTTTACCCTGCTCTAGTGTCAGTTGAAGGAGTTGTACATTAGTGCGGATGACAACACACAGGAGGCCCGTTTACGCCACGTCTTTTTATGTCTCCATCCACTTCGGTATTTGTACATTTGGCTCTATTTTGGTCCACCTCTTCCAAGTCAGTGTCATTGCCTGCTAAACACTTTTGACAGAGGTATGAAGCTTGAGATCTACCTTTGGGCTTTGTAGCTTGTGCAAAAGCTGCGCCTCAATGCCAATAAATTAGTGATTCATATTTTCATTGGTTAAAGGGTGAACTGAAATTCACACATTCACACATTTCTCAGTTACATTCTCAATTTTCTGGGCTTTTCAACATCATTATCCTCTGTTTCAGCTATTAAATCAACATAAATCAGTGGTGAAGGAAAATATTCAGATCCTTGATTTAAGTAGTAGTAGAAATGCCACACCATAAAAACACTCCATTACAAGTCAAGTAATGAATATTTATCAGCAAATGTGCTTAAAGAGATAAAAGTCAAAGTAGTCAATTTGCAGAATGCCTCGTTCAGCTTCTGTTTATTCACATCGAATACAAAAAGTTTAATTTGCATTCATTTGTTACATTTGACCTACTGTATATACAGTAAGGGCTTGATTAACTGCTGATTATTTTTAATCATTCAATCGTAAACTGTCAGAAAATAAAGATAAATGTCCATCTTTCTTTGTTGTTCTTTAAAGGTGATGCCTTAACATTTTTTGTTTGGTCACTCCAAAACCTAAAGCTATTCAGTTTAAAATATAATAAAAAAGGGAAAAGCAGTTTAACTTTATACTGGAGAGGCTTAAAATAAATATTGTGCAATTCTCCCATAAATATTATTAAGAAGAAAATTCCTATCAAAATAGTTACTCAAAATAGTTTCCTATCAAAATAGTTTTTATGACCATCCATTAAACGATTACAAAACAAACAGTTCTCATGTATATTCATATGATACATTTTATGGTATTGATCTGCATGTTAAAGCCACATTTTGATATTGCGATATTGCTTTATATATTTGTCTTTGCTTTAATCTCCCAAATCACAATTAAGAGACAGGTAGGTTTTGTGTCTAAAATCTTTACCAGTTAGTAATTGTAGCTTTCAGATGCAGTGGAGTAGAATAATGAACAGCTGCCACAAATACAATGCTATAAAACATATGCTACAGTTCTGGCCTTTCAGGGGGGGGGGGGGGGGGGAGCTAGACCTAACTATTCAAGCATTTCAGAGATAAAAAAAGAAAACACAGAAGCCGGTGCAACAGTCTCTGACTCCCACGGGAGCAAAACCAATTCACCTCCACAGCTTCCTGACAGCTTGTGTTGCAAGAACAACAGATAGATAACACTCCCCACTCTTAAATACGAGAGGGGAGTGCTGAGTTCACGCTCACTGGAGAAAAAGCCTCAGGGGAGGATTTGGGAGCTGACCTTAGCTTTACTGAGAGGGGTCACTCACATCATCACCTTGGACTTCTGCAGTAGTAATTATAAATGCTTCAAAGAGCGTACGGTAGTAAATCTGTTCGGTGGCGTCTTTGTCATCTCTTCATACTGTTCACTTCCTGCTCCCTTTGTGCACTGTGACTTATCAGGTTCCTGCTCAAAATGAGCCTCAGTGGCTGCTGGTAACCTGACACTTAATGACTTTATTAGATTAGCTATGAAACTCAAACTGGAAACCTGTTTTCTTAATATTTGCCTGCAGCATATATTCTGTTTAAATTCAATTGTGGCTTTGTTGGGGGGCATTGCAGGCTGTGTGCTTTACTGAGATGATCGTATCCATCACAGGGCGTTCAAAACACAGCTGGAGGATAAACACAAGGTCCATTATGAGGGGAAAAGCCCTGTGATGGATGTTGTCCCCTCTGGCATCTGCTGGGCCGGTGCACGCTCCTGTCAGATCGCCCTGACTGACTGACGTGGCGGCTTTATGCAACAAGTTAGCGAACAGACGTGAGCACAGGCAGGGGCGGCCGCTGTGAAATCCATTCTCATACAGTAGAGCGAGGAAAATCTCTCGGGTTGAATGTGGGTTGGCAGTGGGTTGATATTTCTTTAACAGAAGCAAAAGGTTTGAGGTGAAAGAGTTCAGACCTGATCAGTATCTCCATGAAGGTCAGGCATAATCCTCTCTCCACGTAGCCATTAAATATTACCCTTTTGACATGTGATTTCACCGGTACATCAGTCAAGCTTGTGGGGATATAAAGTATGTGTGTTCTGGTCTTCACACAGCTTATATGTTGTGGATGTGGTGTGTCCACTTTAAATGAGTCAGAGAAGCGTGTGACAGGTTAGCCAGAGGAGCTGTGAGACGCGACAGCTGCTGCTCTTCTTTTTCTTCTTTTCATCCCCAGGACTTTAAGTTCATCGTTTTCTCACAGGTCTGTCTTTCTTCACTGTTTAGACTGCACTCCTGACATTTAATCATTCTTTTTGAAATAATCCGTCTTTAAGTAAATGCACATCCAAGTGTGTTTAAAATGGTGCGCTCCACTTCATCCACAGCTTTTCAGCCACAGAACCAAATACATTTCAGAAACAAACATGTGCACTTGAGTACATAAACAGCAGATACTCTTCAAGAGTTACAGACCTTCTGCCAGAAGTTGATGTAGAAAACTTCTTTGGGGAAGTTGAAGTAGATGTTGGTGTCGTAGGCGTCGTCCCCAGCGTTGGAGATGGTCATGTTCAAAGAGACGTTCCTCACTCCTCCGAGGGCCAGATGGGGCTTGACGTGCAACCTGAGGGAAATAGAATGCATTTTAGAGCGGGAAAAAAGTTCTTATAGCAAGTGTGGGATGTAGAAAGAAAGTACAAAGGCAAATGTGTATATTAACAGTGCATTTGAGTTTGTTTTATTATGAACATATAAGTTTACAAAGGAGAGTGGTGTTCAAATGCTTGTTTTTGGGAGTAAAACAAAGGTTATATAAGCGATGACGACTGTTTACCATGACAGACACATGCTGTCACTAAATGTACGGACATCAGAAGATACAAAATACAAAGAAAGGGAACTCCCTAAGTATGGAAAAACCTATGGATATCCTCCAATGCATGCGTCATGGTTCCCCGACCCACACCCACATGGCCTATGACATCAGCTTGCTTCCTCTGTACTAAGAAGTAAAGACACAGACTGAATACAAACTGTGAAGGATTTTTACCCAGAGAGCAACATTTTCCCATGGAGCCTCAGGTCTGCAGCACAGTCGTCGGACAGGCAGTTCTTCTCAAACCAAGTCTGAAGAGGAAAACGGTAAAGTACACAGTTAATATGACATCATGCAGTAAACACACCACATTCAGACTAGGGGGCAGTATTGTGTCGTTGTTAAGGATATCCAGGAGTTTTTTTTAATCCAGGAAGGCCACATCTTTACATCACTTTACTCTATCTGAGCTCTTTTGATCAGTCGGAGGATGGTCTTTGGTTTAAGGCTAAATCATGAAAAGAAACTTAAGTAAAGCAGTAACGTTTAATGTAACCTTGATGAGTTTTAGAGAAATGGGTTCCGTAGGTGCTGAGAGACGCAAATCCCTCAAGAAGTGGGGAACCACATGTGTGGCAGGTTAGAGGTGGTCACAAAGAAAATAAATGAATCAGTCTTTTTGGATTCCATTCAAGAAAAGCTAACACAGACAATAATAAGCTGGTAAGTAACCCACACCAAATGATTATATCCTCAATTTGAGCTACTTCCTTCATTCCTTCTGTGGTCGAGGGGAAGACTATGTTCATTGTAATCAATACAGGAGATGAATGTGAATAAATAGATTATTACTGTTACGCTGGATTAATTATCCTCATCTGCTGTAGTATGTATTGAAGTATGCAAGTGCTTCTATTGTATGTCTGAAAGTGCAGGAAGATGTGGTAGGGAGGCGTGTGGCGTAGTGGATTAGTGCATTGGTGTTCGGATAAGGGGAGCACAGGTTCAAACCCCACTGCAGTCAGCATGTCGTTGTGTCAAATTGCTCCTGTGGGGACTTCCCACAGTATTGAGTATGTAAGTCACTTTGGATAAAAGCGTCTAACATGTAATGTGGTATCTGAATAATTTACAAGTCAGATTGAAAGTTTAAATGATCATTTTTCTGGCAAGCATGTTTTCTTTTCGATTATTGATAAGACACATTTCCAAAGTCAAAGTCCAACCACAGAACAATAAATGTCCAATGGTCACTGTAAACTAACTCTTAACCCCATTTTTATGGTAATTTATACCCCAAACTAAATCAGACCATGAGAAGACCTGAGACCTTTCACACCCTCATTTAAGAGAAGTTCTGCATATTTTAACCATGTTAATCCCAAAAACAACATCATTTTGGGTCAATATTTTTACCTCATTCCTTGTTGCGATCTTGTTTCCTTTCCTCCATCGTAGCACGGGGGTGAGAGCGGGGAGGTCTCCCCCAGGGTGTCCTGGCTCGTGCTTCCCCAGGCTGTAAGCCACCTCGAATGTAATGGCTGTGAACACGTCCTTCACATCTTTCTGCAGAGAGCACAAACAAACAAGGCTATTGCAAAGAATTTGTCCAACCAAAAAAGAAAACTAATTTTCAACCTCAAAGAAATGAGTGTCATGTAACAGCCAGCCAGGGTCATTATGGCAATTTAACATCTTTCTCCAATTGACGCCTGGCGCAGAGACTGATTACACTGCAGATCATTGGGGGAGCATACAGTCTGGATTTTATGTTATGACTGAAATTGCTGAGCCACAGATCTACAGGGCTGAATGGAGATGTTAGTATACAGATGAACCACAAACGTATATGAATTAGTTTAAGAGTGACACTATCTCATAATTTTTTGGTTAATCAGTCATTTAAAAAAAAAAAGACCACGGCTTAGTTCTTAGCCAAGGAAACACATGGATGGTTGTTTGACCTGCTGGCACTGCCTCTTAGAGATATCTTTGCGTTTCTGGCCGCTCCATCTAAGACCACTAGAGAAGTGTTTGATTTGGCATCAGGTTTGGAAACAATATAGCCTGTATGAAAACAGAGCTAAATGTGATCAAATCCCATATCTTCATTAGATGACAGCGCTGAAAGACGTACATGGGGAAAGTAGATACCGCCTTTTCATCTTTTGTGTCCATTACAGCTTTGAAGGCGGCTCTGGCTTCGGTTTAAAAGCCACAGCACACACACACACACACACACACACACACACACACACACACACACACACACACACACACACACACACACACACACACACACACACACACACACACACACACACACACACACACACACACACACACACACACACACACACACACACACACACACACACACACACACACACACACACACACACACACACACACACACACACACACACACACACACACACACACACCCCCTGTGCCCAACTGATGTCTACTATCATGGAGCCAACCCCACAATGTAAACACAAAGGGCTTCCCTGTGTTTTCCGGTGGTCACTAAGGCCACTCGTTTTTTTGCACTTTCTCTCTCTTGTTCATTATCGCAAAATTTTCCAATGTCAACCCACCCATCCTCTATCCTCATGCAGGCGCATAGCTGCAGTCTGGGCTTTGAACACATCACCAGTTGAGGACCAGCCAATGCATCAACAGTGAGAGAGTTATAGCAGGAAAGAGCAAACGTTAGGACATGAATAGACAAAAACAGGGGATTTTGGGCTGACACAGATAAAGACATGGTCAGTTAAATGTGGTGCTGTTATTTTTGGCTTTATGAATTTATATTTTACATTTAGTATAGCATTTCTCAGAGCTTAACTCAACATGCTTATTATGACCAACTAATCGTCACAAATATACTCAGTTTATTATCACATCATTGATACAAACTCATTATCTATCAATCAACCAATCAATTAATCCCCCAATTACTTCATCCCTAATTGAAAATGACACATTAATTGCCCATTACCACAGCAGAACTGGTCAATAGTAAGGGTGAGTGCTGCAGATGCATGCGTTTGACCTCCCATCCATCACTGGCCTGCAGTCCATGCCTCATTAGACTTATAGAGAGCGTGTTGTTCAAGAGGCATGTCGGCTCAGCTGGGAGGTAACATGACACAATGTGGTAGTCAGCGCTGGTATACCATGAGGCACTAGTGGCAAAGCTCTTAGACTTAATAGCCACTAAAGTAGAAAGCTTGAAATGGCCCCTGTCCACTGGCCTCTGCGTGAACCGACCCCCTGGGAGTCCACTGCCCCAAACTCCCAGCGCTTATCTCACAATTTCAAAACCCACAGGAGAAGTGGGGGACATAATGACCTGAAATGAAATGTGGTGCTTTTGAACAATCATGCTCAAAAAAGGACCGTTATGCTCGAGTAAATAGGCCTACACTTTCCGCTTAAGTAGTGTGCTGTGGAGGGATTTCCGCCTCTTTATTAACAGAGCATCTATTATTGTGCACATACTGGATCACTTTCTTCCTGAAACACAGGACCACTGGCTGCTAACTAACTGGAGGGCTCCCAAGATTCGCTGCAAGGCCAGATTAGAAGTGAGGGAGGATGTGAAGTAACACTTGGCCTGATTTTTTATCATCCCTTGATCAATGCTGCCAAATATTTCACCCAAATCCACACCCCTACCTCGTCACCTCTTCCCTGCTTTATATCTATGTATTTATGGAACAGAGGAGTTCCCGAAAGAAAGACACCGGCTAGTGTTAACTGCCTGCTACCTATAATGTTATGGAAAGAAACACAACAACTGTTCCTTACATGCTGGTGTAGCTTGTGACAGGTCATTCTCCACTCAAAGGCGTCCACTGTGTAAATCCTCATTCAAATATAGCGACTGCAGGGTTGGTCCCTGATCTCAGGTCAGATGGAGCCCTTCTGGGATTCATATTATTTAAAGACCATTACAATAAAAGTGGACATATGACACACAGGCTTATGTCATATTTTGCCTTTTTGAATTCACCGTATGACATTTAAAAGTAAAAAGAAAACATTTTGTCTCTTCCAAAACAAGAAAAGTTAGCTAATGTCTAAGGCAATTTACTAGAGAAAAACTTGACATATGAAAAGTGCCATTATCCTATAAATGCCACTTGGGGCCTTAATCTCCATTTACAACCAATAAGATAAGAAATATAACATTTAGAGTATGTTATCATCCTTCACATATTCTACATAAATATGTTAGTGTTTGCTTATTGATGGCTTTTACTGTTTGGAGAAACAACGAACCAATCAGAGCTCTAAAAGCAGGATTTATAACGTGGATATCACCTTACTGAATAACTAGCTAGTTACAAAGATACACCCATGAAGAACCGCCAAAAGGATGGCAATTGGGTGTAAATGAGATGGGTGGTTGCACATTAACATAAATAATATACCATTCAGCTTTAGATCAACTTTTAACTGCTCACTGTTGAAAAACCTTCATCCTGTTTGGGGCGTGTTTTCCTGCCTGTCTACTACAGCAGGGAGTTTTAGATCTCACACATAGTGGAGAGAAACTAACTGAAGTGTTCTTGTTCTTCTTGGAGTATCCTTGGAGAGGAAAGCACTGCCAATAAAAAAAGGTACATTTCCTGCACGGCCACTTAAAATAATCCAAACCCTCTCATCATCCCGTGGACAAAACTAATTTTTAATAGTTCCAGTCATTCTTCAGAGATGCCAGCTAACTCAGCAGGAAGCAACAGTTTTCCAGCAGATCCCACCGCATTTTGGAAACTGTTAAATCTCAACTGTAGGATGAAAAATCTGCATGTTAAAGCGGTTGCAATCTTTTATGACACACTTGATACAGAGTTTTCCCGTCTGTATGCATATTCCTCTACTTGCTTGCAGGATGGAGGACAGCATGTTGCATGTTTTGAAAGAAAACAACTGGGATTCAAACCTTCACCTAAAACACCCTCCCCTCTGTGGAACAAGGTTTCTGCCAATACATTATCTCAGTGTTTATGTTCACACTCAGGACCCATTTATTTAGTACGGCAGAGCATAACTCCCACCATACTCTCCATATTTTCCCTTCATTTCTGCCTGACTAGCTCTTTCTTACACCTTCATACTTTGCATATTTTTGAGAGCATAAACACTGCTTCTGCATGCAGTTATCTGACTTAATCAGTTACGGTGTCCCCCTGAACCCTAGGGGAGCTGTACTTTATACTTTAGTGTTGCAAGCTTTGATTCTCACATGTTAATCTGATCAACAAGATGGCAAACTGCCCGTGCACGCTCACTGAGCCGCTCCACCATGGTGGGTGCGGGGAGGATGACGTCAGGCTGCAAAAGTCTCTGATCCTCCGTTTAAACGCCTCATGCTTGGCTGAAACACACAAGAGCTCCACTCTCCAGCCAAACCATTGCCTAAATAAGCATATAGCATTAAGCCCTGTCTTGGGAAGTCTTTATTAACTTGTGAGTGAAATTCAACACAACACTCCTTTTTAGGACAATGGATGTTTGGATGACTCGCAGGTTGAGGCCACTTCATTCAAGGACTACTCGCCAGGGAATTTGGGTTTGAACGGAAAAAGCTTTTTAGCTAAGTGATGAATGAATTCAGCCTGTCAAAGGTCGGGGTTACGTGTGTGTGAGGCACAAGGAGGCGACTTGAAATTGAAAGTATTTACAGTGAGGTCTGCAGCACATGGCACATATGCACTTAGACAGCTTATCTCAGTTTGTCCTCGAAAAAAAAAGGACTTGAAGAAGTGAGACGATTGCTGAAGTTTTTTTCATTTGTTACGCTCTGCTGCATTGACTACGGGTCAAACTACGACTCGGCTCAG
Source organism: Notothenia rossii (assembly GCF_949606895.1). NCBI lineage: Eukaryota > Metazoa > Chordata > Actinopteri > Perciformes > Nototheniidae > Notothenia > Notothenia rossii. Next base: position 70,023,550 of record NC_136909.1, read on the forward strand.
AATAGGTTAGCAGATGTTAAGGGGCCTAGGAAGACAAATTGTGCAGGAGTAGGAAAGAGTGTAGTCCAATTGTTTTAGCTAGAAACCTTTTTGGAGCTGTCCAGTAGAAACAGCTTTATTCTGTCTGTGAAAACGATCTTCCTGGTCCTAAATCTTTCTGGTCACATGTCACGGTAGAAATATCAAATTGTGAACCTGCTTTGACTCCTTTGCTTCTAAAAACGTCTAAAAACTGCTATCTCTATTAATATACCACAATAGATAACACAGCTATTAAGAAATCCAAGTGTTCACACATGTTTAACTTATTTCATTATGGTTTGATCCCCTCCTTGATTACTGACATTTCACTGGCCTTTACATCCTGATGAAATCCCCCAAGAGCAGCTCCTCAGTTCACACTGCGGATACCAGTGTCAGCATATTTCTTCTAAAAATGTAAATAACTTCCTTCAAGGACATTTTCAAGGACCTCTTAGTAAGAATGAGTACAGCTGCCACAAAAATATTGATTTTCTACAGTGCTTTTCCTGTTGTTGTTTTTTTAACTGTGCCATGATTGTTCATTTCCTGCGCCCCAGAAAGTGTGCCTTTATTGCTTGCCATTTCAAATGAGGTGTTTTTCTACTTCTTGTATATTGATATAAGTATGATTGTATTTTTGATATGTGTTCTTGTCATGTTTCAGGTCTTATTTCAGTATAATGAGTTCTTATTTGTGGAGATGTTGGGGCAGCAGAATATAAGCCCATCTCTGACACATTATCACCTAATGAAGGTTATTGTTTGCTAATAGCTGCTTATTTACACGTCGAGCGGACATCACCTGGTTAAAGTAAGTCCACTATTCACTCTTTTATTGGCTTTATTTGAGGGAAATATCTGGCTGTATACCTGCTGAATGCTCTTGTCTGTTGTTTGGTGCTGGCCATGTGGCAGAGAGTCCGTTTATCAGCCTTTTCACTGAAAACAGCTGCCTGAAACAACACTGATGAGAGGAGTGAAAGCGAACCATAACACTAAAGTTGCAGGCTGTAAACTTGTTAGCAAACAGTTGCTTATTTAATGGAAATATACTGCTAAAGGCTACACTATGTTTGCCAGGAAGCCGATAGTGTACATTAGGATATAAGAAAAGAATGCCTGCTACAGCCAAAAAGAACCCTATAAGGGCCATTGGAGTGAACTAAAATAGCAAAGTTGCAGCCTGGCAGCTAAGCCACAAGGTAAAAATCACTATTTCACAACAAGCGACCCCCTTTGTCATTCAAAAACCCCCAAAATATGTGTTCCGTACCATCGAAATGAATCAGTGAAGCTAATCATGTTCTTTATTACCCGTCTGGTTAAAGAAAGAAATGAGTCAACAAAGAAAATGCGCCAAGTATTAATGCACTCAGCCTGTCCAAAACCAAGTTATTCCTCTTAAAGTGCCAGTCATACCAAATGCATGCAGTATGCCTTTGAAACTGTTCCCATTCGACATGAGCCATGTTTATTCCAACTACTGGAAAATAATTCAAAATGTCTGATGTCTAACGGGCAGTGATTCTTAGATGTCCGTCCAGTTTCACGCACCAACCTGATAAATCAGACACTGCAAAAGCTGTTGAAAACACATTGTGCACAGAAACAAATCACACTGACCAACATTGCGGGAATGGCAGAGTTCATTTTACATTGTGTCTAGCACAAAGCAACTATATTGTGAGAACTTCTCTGGGGATACTGTTGCTCATGAAGCGAATTGAGTTCAAAATAAAAACAATTGTTTGTACACGTATGGTTATTAGGAGTAAGAAGTCCATTCATTGAACATTGAAATTGATACACTTCTACTCACAACAATCAAATCCCCTAATATCTGACCGACATTTGTCTATGGGTAGATAAGGATAATGAAAGTGTGAGTCTGTCACGTGATCATGCAGTCTCCTATCTCCGATACTTTAACCATCTGTAACGAAAATTTGAAAGAAAATAACCGATCAGCTGTACATTTTCAAAAACACAACACAGAATCCTGAGTACATTTTTAGGCTTTCAGTGAAAACATAAATCATCGGTACAGTAATCTTTAGCAAGCTGAAAGGGCTGTGTTTTGTAATCTGTCCCATGAGCGAGCATGTATTTCCTCCCAGAAAACTTGACTTAACTGACAGGAAACATCTACCATCTGTACTGTCAACGATGAGGCCTCGTCACGAATACTGAACTAAAAACTGTTATTTTTGTTGCTCAGCATGCACGCAAGAACACCCAATAACACAATTACATACTACAGTAAAGGCTTTCCAAAGTCTTTTTCTCACACATCAACCTTTCCCTCAAACACACCTCTTTGCTTTAGACTCTCAGTATAACGACTCCCCTCAGTAAAGGTCCCGAGGGCACAGATAAGCAGATATGCATCTCTTATGCACTGGAGAATCCAAGTGTATTGAATTTATTGCTTTTTAAAACAAGGTTCACGTCAACACAAATTACAGGAAACTTTTATGGCCTCGCATGCATCATGAAGAAGGCATTCAACATTTGACCCCAGGACAGTTAAAACCACAGCTGGGATTTATAAAGGAGGAGAGAAAGGTGCCTCACTTCCCCCAGTGGAAATTGGCAGATGGAATAGGTTTACTGCTCAAACATACCAAATTCATCAGCGTGTTATTTTTTACTACACTCCATCAACAACAAATTGATTTAGCGCCAATGCTAAATGAAGCTGAATTAGTGTTAAATATCTGGTTCTGAAATCCTGCCAGCAGCCTATAAATACACAGATGTGTTCGCTCATATCTCAATTCCTCCTCTCTCAGCTCCCACATTGTGCCGTCTTTAACACATTATTTGTTTCTGTGCTATTTTCAGTATCATTACTAAATCTCATTTTAGAGCTTTGCACTCTTAAGTGACCCCAAAGTCATAAAGTTGAGCTGTGGAAATCTAGCAGCAACAGGAGCAGAACTAAAGGGAAATTAGTCTAACAGGTTCTGCGTTATAACCTCTTCATTCCCAAAATTCTCAACCTGGGGCACCCATCATCGTCATGCCGTGTTTACTTTTAACCCCTCCATGATCTCTATTGTAACCTGACTGACCAGTTTGGAGGCACCACAAGGACGCATGTACGGCCCTCCTAAGAAGCAAAACAAACCTAGTACGTTAAAAAAAGAAGAAGAATCCAGATGAGATTATTTTAAGGAAGCAGCTTTGGGTCTTGAGAACTGGAAATTAAGTAGAAAAAAGGCGGCTTCAGTCACTACTTAAGTCCATATTGTGTGTTAGACATTAATGGCAATAATACTATTACAACTAAAAATAAGAACAAGAAAAATGGAAGAATGCAGTCAATCAAGATAATAGCCATGTCTAAATAACTCCCTTTTTTACTCAAATTGAATGGCACAGGTTAAATATAGTGCACTTAGTACCATATAGGGAATGATTTCGGACAGGCAGTGTTTTATAACTTGTATTTCTATTATTATAATGAGAAGCATCAGATAAGTATCTCCGATATTTGTTTTTTGTTTAGAAAGAACAACAAGCATCTGAAACTTCCTCTCTCTGATGGATAAACTCCCATCAACATTCTGATAAACTTTCTTTCCATAAACAGGAAACTTGTTATCTGCTTTGTTATGCAATTAATTAGAAGCACATGAAGTTTCCTTAAAAATGTTCACAGTTGCTGATTATTGCATCACCTAGTGGCATTTAAAACAATACTACTATGCATGCTATTTCTTACATTACAATGTGTATCTCAGGAGATAACTCATTTCTGATAGCAGATTTACGAGCAGGGAGGAGAGGCTCAACATGTGCTGTTCTAAAACTGGAGTTCAGTGTGTTTGCGTGTGTTTGAATCTGTTCCATCCTGGTGTTAGAGGAGGTCTCCAGATGCTTCCTGCAGAAGATTTCGTCACTACGCACGAAATCTGTGGCACTTTTGCATCTCTGTTATTGTCGGCGCCATTCTTTTTTAAACAAAGCTCTGATCAGCACCCTCACACTCATTTTTCAAATCCACCTGATGAAGGTAGTTTACAGTCCCCGCCGGACGTAAACAAATGTCTTGTGAAAATGTTTGTTCCTCTTCCTTTGTGGCAGACCTTGACCCTTTACACAGGAAGATGATTTTGATGTTGACGCCATCACATCAGGAATATACACTAATATTAACAAATGGGTCAAGTAGGGGGAAATTATAACAGGGACGCCTCCAGGTTGTTAAGGAAGCGCCTTGACAATGCCAAGATAACAGCCTTCTGTCTCATCCTGGTTTTGAGATACTTGCTGATCAAACCGGCACACACTGAACTCCCAAACTTGTTTCCTCTGCAGTGGAAGCGGGAAACATGGCAGGAGAAACTCCTTCATTGTGGTCAGACTTGGCCACCCATTACGCTTCCTTGTGGGGGCATCATGTGGCAGTAGCGCTGCCAAAAAGACTGCAGAAACATTTTGCCCAGCATCCTAAGCTGCCAATATCAAAAGATCATCAAATTTGTACAACCTCTGGTCATTCTTGTCATTAGTAACAAGGATGGATTTACTATGGCAACGACACAGAGCACGTCTATGAGAGGAGTTTCATGAGAAATGTGTTTTACTGAAACAAAAGCCTGTTGGCTGTGCACTCCCTAGCAAGCCGGTAGAAGAACTGTTTAATGTTCACTCTGGCACGACCATGTAGGGAAATCCTGACCAAAATATTACCCCGAGCTAAAATTAACCTGAAAGCTCCTCTTTAGTGTCCAGTACATGGTATTAGCGCTAATACTTGCAGACAAAGTATTCAGCTAAACCCGTTCATGTGACAGTGTCTATGACATTTTCCACCCAATTTATGAACGCAATACACTGATTGTATATTTGACTTTTTTTTCATCATATCCTTTATAAATAGACTTGCTGCCATGTGTAATAGAAGACAGCTGGATATGATTACCTTCCTGCTATATACTTTCGTTGTATCAGCTCTCTTGGCCTGAGGTAAATGAAACCAGGGGAACAGCATCAAGGGAATTGCACATTTCTGTCGAACTGTAAAGAGGCTAACAAAGCCAGCAGTGTGGCAGCGTCCCCACTCTGGGTTTACACGTGCCAGACAGTGTTGAGGCTCTGGGACTTTGTCTTACTGGAGATACTTTGGGACGCAGTGACAGGAATTCCTGCTTAACTTTACTCTGCAGGGTTTCCTGTTTGTCTTTGGAGAGCAGACTTAGGTCAAACAGTTGGCATGAATAATTTTTCACATTTGCTTTGACTTCTTTGGAGGAACAGATTAGGGGATTTCAGTGCATAACACAGTACGAAAGCTGTTAGGTAAGTTGTCAATCACAGAAAAGTGTAGCAGACACAGTCTCTCAGTTACTTTTGTGTGACCCAAACACTTCCAAGCCTCCTAGGTCTTGAAAACCACATTTCCTGTCCTGCACTATAACCAGCAAGTTGAAGCAAGAAGAAAGTTCATTAAGTTCAATCGATCTAGAAAATGTCTAGATCTAGAAAATTGAAAACAGAAAGACTTTCACATTTTTAAAAACTTTGCCTGAACGATTATCAAAGTTGTTGCGAATGAACGACAAAAATTGATTGGAAAATCGTTTCAATTCTAACGCAGACTCTTTAGCCAGTCATTTGACACAGGCAGAGGTTAAATTGAACCTGATAAGAAACATTAGAATGAAAACCCGTAAAGCTGAATTATGTTTGACGATGTCTTCTTGGCTTTATTTTCTAACAAAATTGAGCATGTCAACGATGGACCTTTCTACCAAATGAGTTCTTAATGAAATGGAGTATGATGATAACAAGCAGACACATGTTAAAACATTATCTCCCTTTAATGAAATCAGGCATTTTCAAAAACTATTGCTCAAAAACGATTGCTCAGAAAATTGCGTGAACGATTATCAAAGTTGATGCGATCATTTCAGTTCTACCGCAGACTCTTTATCAAGATATTTGTAAAATCTGCATTTAAGTCGAGCTAAAAAATTAACATGATAAGAAACACCAGAACGAAAACGTTCTTTACAAGCTGAATGATGTTTGATGCTGTCTTCTTTTCTTTGTTTTCTAACAAAATTGAGATGTAAATGATGGACCTTTCTAGCAAATTAGTTCTTAATGAGGTGCAGTATGATGATAACAAGCAGACACACGTTAAAACATTATCTCCCTTTAATTAAATCAGGTGAGGTAATGATACAAAGAACTTCCGTAACTTCATAGTCCATCATCAGTCCATCTAACCAGTCCGGTAATCTCATTCATTGTTTTGCTCAAATCCAGCACGTCTCTAGTTTCTCTTGTGATGGCCTAAGTGCGTTTAGCTTTGACAGATAGATGTTTAGCCTGCATTTGCCCTACTAACAGCAGCAGCCCCACAATACAGTTTGTTAGACCTTTAAATACTCTGGTGGTGCAGAACATATGTTAGGGAGGACATGAGATATAGGGAACATTGAATATAGGCCAGGGAAAGCAGGGAGGGAAAGTGAGTAGGATACTTTACAAGCTAAATTAAACAGACAACTGTTACAGGCACGGCTTTAAATGCCTATGTTAGCTCCTCCTTGGAGACTGCATCTAAAGAGCTACACAATACCACTCATGACCACAAATGGACTTGGCTCTTGGCATGATTTCAAGACTCACGTGCATTGCACAGTGATGGGAATGCTGGATTGAAAACATGTAGCCTGTATGACGATGGATAAACTGCCAAAGATGTAAACATGCCGTTGTATGGATCGTAGAAACAGTGCAGGACAGCTTACAAAGTTAAAATGTGTTTACTAAGACAGCAACAAGCAATACATCACGACCAAGTGATCAGTAAAACCCAGCCTCTGAGTAAATAGAACTTGACACAATGAAGAATGAATGCTTTATAGTTTATAGCAAGACATATCAAAATGTAATGTTGATATTACACTTGCAGGGTCTACTTAGGGTCAGTGATGTCCTTCACTTAAGATAAAGCATGAATACATTCATAAACACTGAACAGAACATAATCAAATACTTTTGTTATTAAATGTATACTCTCCTGCTTTCTTCCATGCTGGAAGTGTGGCTCTATAAATGGTAATACCAATCAATCCACAACACATGTCCAGATTGAAATACATCAACACATTTTTGGATGGTTTGGCTTCAAATTAACCCAGCGATTCAGGGATCCCAGATCCTGTGTTCTCATGACTTTGATTATCCTCTGGTATTCCTCAGTACAGCCTCACAGATTCACCAGTGTCGCAGTATAAAGTAAAGTGTCTTCATGGCTGCCCTGTTGACTTTTCATCTTGCCATCCCTACAACAACTACAGTGTATTTGGCATCATACCCAACAATGAAAATATAGACAATCAGGATAAACTAGGGTTACAGTCAGTTACTCGTTGTAAGCCTCTGCCAACCGGTTGAAGTTAACATTCATGTCTGTCCAAAGAATCATCACTTGATCATTTTGGACATAAAACTGTAAAACTGCTTCATAAATATTAGCACTGCTCCAGTTTTCTGTCCTCGATGCCACTTTACTAAAGAAAAAATCCTCATCATGTTGCACTTAAATAATACTCAAATGCCTTCAAGCTATTTTACTACAATTCGAGACACTACGATACCGCAGAAGGATAACATACCAATTGTTTAAAATTACTTAATGCAACGCAGCAAACTGAGGAATTCCTGCGTAAAGTCGGTGGTTTTCTCGTAAAATGACTCATTGCCGTCTCACGCACACAGCACCTCTGCTCATCCACACACTAATCATTCATCAGTCATCACTGCGAGGAACTGTTTTCCCTTCCTAAATGTGAGGTACAACTCAAGAAAAAGCCTGCATGAAGTTTATTTAGCTAAAAAGAACCAAACAAAGACCATCTGGAGGGCTGGTATGCTGTTCGTCGATGCCAATAAAAACATGCTTAAAATGATCAACATGAAAGACTTGAACAATTTAGGAGGAATTACTTTTGAAAAAAGAAAGTGAACTATTAGCTTCTGTACTCTGTAGTCTCCAAATAACTCCAGTTGTGCCCTATTGTTTTCAACACTGCATGATTTACTTGACTTCAGATGGTGAAAATTGTACAGCGCATTATTAAGTTTAGCCGTTAACTGAGGTGCTTTTAGAATTGTTTGTATTACTTATAAAGTCAACAAATGGGGTCGACAGATGGTCAGGGCAGTTAAAAACGTGAGAGTGGCTCAGAATAGCTCATGGCCTGCTTCCAGCGGCCCCACATGTAGCAGGGCTTGAGCAATCAACCCTAACGCGGGTTTTCCATCAGCAGCGCCAGCATGCAGCTCCAGTTGACACAACAGCAGCCCAGGCAGCACCCTGCTGTGACGCCAGCCAGTTCCTGTGTGTTTAAGTTGGGAGAAGGGTGGGGCGGGGGTGAGGATGCAGCCGTATAACCAGCTGGTTCCCATTAGCATACCTCTTCTGGGGAATGGGAGGACTGGCTCATGTGGGCAGACACATGAGGAAGATAAATGATGCGATTGGTCAGGCAGACTAGAGCCATCAGAGCGGAGCCAGGTCACCTCTGATTATGGTGATTCTTGAGAAACATGATGATGGAAGCTCATGACAGACAGTTATCATGCTAGGTGTAATGTCTGTCCCCTTTACTTTTGACTCTTATCTTAGGTCCTTTAGACTCTAAACAGTTTGGTGAAGTTGTAATTTGTGCACCACACCTTCACCATCCTGTGTGGCTTTCCATCTTTGGGTAACTCACTTCTTCTTTGAGCTGCTGCGCAGGTGGAGTTTGTGGCCACATATAGAGGAAAAATAATAATCCATGCTGGTAGAGTGGCAGCCGGGCTGCACTTCACACCTTAACAAAGCCAATCCAAATACTCCTACAGACGAAAGACTTAATGTGTCTGTCCACTGTTGTATTGAAATCTTCGGAAACACACTTCACAAAACAGTTTTTTTTGAGAGTTACAGGAGTGGGTCGATACAATTCTCATAACCTTTAATAAACTGGAGCCAGGATATCGGTTTTGTTCAAAGGTGAAAAAATATCCTTTTATGAGCAGCACCTTTAAAGGCCACTAATCAACACATTATCTGCTGTACGCTCAAACAGTAACACATTTTAACGGAAAAAAAGATGAGTTGAAGTCTTTCAATTACAGCATCTGGCCAAGAAAAGGTTCCGAAAATAACCTGTAGTAAATCCACAACAATGGTTCCCAAAATGTCCCTAAAAATGAACTTTTCCTGTAACAACATCAGAGTGTTATTTCATCTAGCAACATATGTACCTTCAGCTGCAAAATACGAAATAAAATCTAGCCTGATGAACTGCACTTAAAGTGTGTTTATCTCACAGCTAGAGAGATGCCACAGATATGTGGCGGCTACGAACTCCTGGGTGATAATTCACTCACCCGCCCACAGACCTTAAGATGTTTGTTTCAAGTGTTGAAATGTCTGATTTACTTTGGGCAGAAATACTACTTTATGTGACTTACCCTTCTGTTAATGTTTTGCACGTTAAAACTTCAGACGGAGAGGTTGAAATTACATTAAAATGTCAACTTCTATCCAGGTTAACTGAAAAGCCTGGATAAACACATACCATTTGCATTGAGTTAACCTTGATAACTGTAATGTGCATGTTGTGACACATAAAAAGTGATTATTGCTGCAAATGCTCTGTGTGCTATGCCCTCATTACAGTCTGAAGGGTTGAAGGAAGAGAGGCAGGCGTGGTAATGACAGCCCCCCCTCGGTCAGCAGCTCAGCCTCCCACGGTGAAAGCGCCTGGAGAGCAAAGTTAAGAATGCCAGAGAAATGTACAGGCCCGCGGAGGGCCTCTACATTAGAGGAGGTGAAACATGGATGGTGCCCTGAGGGACGAGGACCCTCTCCGTGGATACATGGCAGAGGAACACAATAGAGGGACTATGCGATGACAAAGGGGACTTTGTTTCCTGTTTCTGTCAGTTTCTGCAGACTAACACTTGAGCAGCGTGGTTCCACGAACCTTCAAGCGCCTGCCTGTTACCTTTGACCTCACCCAGCGGGGTGACAGCGGAAGCTGCTGATCCGTAGCCTGTAGCAGTCACTGTTCACACATCAGAAATGTGACGCCATTTAATTTAACTTGACGTTAATTTTCCACAAGTCATCAAACACTTCTGCTGGAACCGTAATATATTTTTCTCTCCAACCAAAAGCCACATACAAAGATAAGTAATAATAACAAACCACATAAGTAAATAACTTGTACCACACATCAACATCGCAGGGTCAGAGTGCCTGAGGTTGTGTGAAATCAGCAGAGAGATCAGTTGAGGACATGAGCAGCACATGGAAACCTTAAAAAAAACACAGCCAGTGCTAAGACCAGAAAATCCACTCTTACCTTAACGTAGGCAGTGTAGCGCTGGCACTCCTCCCTGTTGATGTCCAAGCTGAGCTGCTGGCTCATCTGGCTGATCTGAGATCCGCTCTGAGTGAAGTAGACCCGGGAAGGCTGGCTCTTCTGTCGCTTATCCACATCAGCTGTCAAGTTATACAGCAACTCTGAGAGGAGATAGAAATACTGTTGTCGATAGTTCTTTGAGGAGAGATAATCTTGAGAAAATCTTCAAATATGTATGGTTTGGTTTTGTGGTGACTTCCATCAAACATGGGGAAAAATAAATTATCGCTTATGGATATGTATGTATAAGATAAAAAATGTTTGACATTTCTCGGTCAAATCATCTGATATAACTTTAGAGACCTTTGTTCCAAGTTGAGAAATGTAAACCGTTTTGAATGTCAGTAGATGTAACGAAAGATTTAGGTTTGCTTCATTAACACTAATTTAGCACTGGCTTTGAGATCTATTACTTATGGGACCAACTAAAATATGTCTTCATCGGATTCTGATTCATACATAAAAACAGCGAATATTTAACAATTAACAAGGATTAATTTTCCAGCTGGTGGGGTACTATTACTGTGAAGGAAAACATTTCAGTTACAACATTCATGCTGGTTCCCCCCCTGGCCTTAGTGACTGAGACACAGAACCACTTCAAATCTATTTTAAATTAAGAAATCATAAGCAGGAAGCAAACATTACCAACACTTCCTGAGGAAACCATATATGGGCCTCTGGTCAAACCTGTTTCTCTGAATGAATCAGCCTCAGTCTGTACTAATCGCATCAAGAGGGTATCACAGGTGGTAAAACAGCGGGAAGGGTGGCAACACACTCCAGTCGGACCAAAGCCTACTGTTTCCTCCCTCCAACAGAGACTACGCCATGAGCTCACCCCAGAGGAGGCAAAGGAAGGTTTCATTAAGGGAGTCACCAAACACATAGTGCTGCACTTTCCATGATGTTCGCCAGACGGCTAAACAGAGAGGCCTTATTGCTGCGAGCCAGGACGTAGTCATTATGTAACGACAGGGCTCCTGCTGACCTGGGGGGGCCGTAAATGACCACACCCAAACACTAGGACAGGACTACTCCTCAGCGCTTAACAGGCACCGCACCCAAGTACAAGTTAAACTTTCAGACAAACACACAGACAGGCTAAAGGCTTACCAAACCGACCAAGTCCTAGAAATGTGGAGAATTGCTCAACATTGTCGTGTTTACAAATGTTCCCCATTTGAATGACCACCAAAAGTTCAAAGAGCTTGGATTTCACTAAACGACCAAAATATACTCCATGTGATCAACACCAATCACACATCAGACTATTGCTTTTGGATTCTTCTCAAAATTCAAAACAAAGTTAAGAAACTCAAGAAAGCTACTTTAACTTGTTGCCTGGATGCCAAGCAACACAACGACTTACAGTAAAGACACAGCTTGTAGCGCTTATATTCCTGCTTTTATGGATAAAAAAGATTAGTACAATATATGAATTACTATGTTTAGAGGTGTTGGTTGGAGTTGTTTTTTCTTACTTTAAAGAAAACAAGTCTAGGTATTGTTCATTCTTCTCCTCCATGGTAGATCTTCTTTTTTTTTTTAAATGTTCTCTTTTTAGCTAGGCTATCTTTGGTTTATGTTTTTGTTTCAGTCAGAGGTATTTTATTCCATTTTAATGTAGAATGACAGCTGTTATGTACATATCTTGTCAGGATTTATCCTCACCTATCTGTCCGGGCAGCTGTCTCCCCCTGAAGAGCATGCAGACTGTGACATTGAAGCAGTTTAGGCGCTGGTTATTCTGGTGGCCTTCGTAGCACTGGGGCACCGATATGTTGATGGAGACAGGCAGGAAGATGGAGACATCCACCGTAATGACAGGCCGGGTCCTACAACCACATTGACCAACACAAGAACGCAGTGTGGGAAAGGCTGGACCTTAAAACAACTCAGAAGTAGAAATAAATCAGAGAGAATGAGTCACTCACCTCAGCAACACCACGCTGTCTGACATAAAAGCTCCAACAGTGATATCTGCAACAGAAACATCAACATGATTTTTTGGAAAAGCCAAAAACAAGACATCATATTAATGTGACAGCGCTATTTACACCTGCAAATCCAAAACAATGCACAGAGGCCTTAAACTGTCTTGCTGGCTAAGTCTGAATATCAGCTGTGGAATGCAGTAAACAAGATGCCTCTGTCACGAGTGGTTGCACTGCTGTTGCAAGAGAAAGGTAATCAAAAAGGGCAAAAATCTAATGTCAAATAATCCAATCCTTTCCCATTTTGTGTTTTCATCTTATTACCCTGATGTGGACAATCCTTCATCCAGTCTGTTATGAACGTACCTGCGTATCCATTGCCATCCATGTCCACATTGCCGGAGATGGACTGGCCAAACATCTGCAGACCAGGGCTCAAACTGCGCCCAGACAGTTTCTAAAAAACAGATGATACCAGTCTTCAAAAAACTCATGTGAGCCAATATGGAAAAATAAACTCACTGTATGATTTGTTTTTCATAGATGAATAATCTTTGTTTTTACAGATTCAAAGTAAATAACGCACTTGTTAGCTTAGCATTAAAGCCAGCAACACAGGGAAACAGCTAGCCTGGTACTCTCCAGAGTAAAACAATCAACTACTCCCAATGCAAAATAAAATAATAATAATAATAATGTAATAATAAAATACAGCACATAGCTAAAAACTTCAACTGGTAGTTTGCATTTAAGCTTTTGTACAGATAAAATAGAGAACATTAACATTGCCAACTTGGATATAATGGTAGGTGGATTGCTTTATATTTTACACAGGCTAGATTAATATTAGAGTGAGTTCCTTTACATTGAAATTCACTACATTATTCACTAACTAAAAAGAAGCTCATGAAGAAGTGCTTTCTCCTCATTCAGAACGATACGTTTCCCATGTATTCCCGAGGCTACATCACCAACCTGCAACCACACATTACTCAGCTACTTCAACAGCTCGACACACAAGGTGCACACATGGGTTTCATAAACATATAGCATGCGTTGGAGAAGCTTTAGAGTGAGTAAGTCAGGGGGGAAAATCAGATGGAGATATTCCTTCTTGTAAGAAGAGTTTGGAAGAGTTCTTACCATGGAGTATTTGCTGATGATTCCTGTGTCGTCCCCATGGTAGATGTACACGGCTCCTCCATAGTCATCCTCTTTAGGTGCGCCAATGGCTACATCTGAAACAGGACAAATAGTGTTTGTGTGAAAAGTCTGCAACGAAATGAATGAGTACAAAAATAACTGTGTTTGTGAATGTGTACAAAAGCTTTCATTAACCCTGGGAAACAAGCTGTTACAGTAAGAGTCTTAATAGACAATCATGTGTTGTTAATGGCCATAAAAACTGAGAGAGTGGAAACAAGACTATAAAGTGCTGGCAACAGCCCGGAAACAATGACTCCTTATATAAACTTTCTTTTTATAGACCAAAACACTTCCTTGCCATGTGGTTCAACATACCAAAACAGAAATGGTAAAAGAGTTTTTCAGTAAATGATACAATAATGAACTCATTATGGTGAATACTTAACCAGTAATTTGCTCTTAGTGAGTATTTTAATTTCTACAGTAGTTCTTTTGAATTAAATGGTAGCAGTTTTCTCGTAAATCATTTTCACTCAGCAAGCAAGTCAGGCTCTTTTGACAATCTGAGAGCGACGAGTTGCAAGATGAGTTATGTTTCCCAGCTGCCATCTCCGCAAAAACACACATGCACACTTTGTGCCAGGCTGCAAGCCCCGAGGCGTATCTCACACGGAGATGAAACCGGGCAGCAGCTTCCAGCCTTGAGTGCGAAAGGGACGCCAAGTCAGGCCTCAAAGGCAAGCCAACAGGCATGAAATGTGTGTTTGCCTCTGGATGACCTCGCACAAATGAGGGTAAGAGAGGGTATTATTTTCTAAAGAGCCCCCTCGCTGCAGGCTAATCAAAACAAAAGATCTATAAAAATGAGAGATTCTGTTGCATCTACTGAGATCTCAACAAGCCAACATTTGCTTGTGGGCTGCAGTGGGAAATTTAAATTGTGTGACTTTATAATTCATTAAATGACAGAGGAAATAGCTTTGTTACAACAATAAAGCAGTGAACATTTAGATTCATGGACCACTGGCGGACCATTACAAGAATTACACCTATAAAAACATGACCACCATCATATATCTGACCTTTCACCAGTGGCTCAATGGTTACAAACAGTTAACATGCCGTCAGACAGTGTAGGGTTAAAGGAATTAGCAGTAGTTTCAAATGTAAAGACTGCTTTCTTTGGTGCATTCAAGGACTCTGAGATACAAGAGGAAATCAATACTTTGGTTTGTTGTTTTGGTTGTTGTTTTGTTTTGCATGATTCATTGTATGACTTTTAAATGACTCTCTGCTTGCAATGTATAAATAAACAACAACAAATAAACTTAAAATAACATAATGACTTGTGTTTGCTGTCTCAAGCAGGGCTTTGAGTTTCCATAGTGAAACTAATTGAAAACAGTGGCTGCCTGCAAGTAGGAAGTCATGTGAAACTTGTGGCACGGCTGTAACAAGGGTCAACCACACTACTGTACAGCACTAAAACATGTTCCACCCACAGTGTGGTCGTAAGTCAGTGATCAGGTCTCCCCTTAAAGTAGAGCAGTGCCCCTTGTGACCCCTTGTCACATGTTTAGATGTCGGATATCAGTCAAGAGCAGTAAAACTTCTCAGGTTGTGTTATTGAATTACTGTTTACAGCTAGAAGAGGAAATACTATCCAACATTCACAGAACAACAGAGAAATAAATGTGTGTTCTCTTCCTTCCTATCCCATAAATCATCTTCCCACCTTTCTGATTTATGTTGTGACCCATTGAAGGAACACAGACCCACAGGCTGGAAACGACTATTTTACATTTCTGTAATTCTTCCCAAATGGAAATGCAGAAGGTTCAATCACTAACATATGTGAATGTATTTATAATAATATAAAATAATAATATTTAACACAAGAAAGCTGTATAATGGAATAAATCTCCCAAAAACTCCTACATTTGCTCAGAATGATACAACATTAAAATATTTGCAGAACATGTACGACAATCAAAATCTCAGTTGCACAGATATATAAAAGTATAGAATGTCAAGCAGACAGTTTGAATGGTTATTACAGTACTGACCTTGATATCCATCGTCATCTATGTCTCCGATTGCAGCAATGCATTCTCCAAAGTGTGCATTGAAAGCGTTGTCACCACTCAATACAGCGTTTTCCTCCATCACCCCCTGAAAACAGAAGGCAGTTTATAACAGAACTGGCAAAAGGAAAAAAAGAGATGTGCAGTAAAATGATTTGGCCCCAACTGTGACATCCGGCAAATATCCAAACAATTTAACAACAAAACAGACAGTCGACTTTCCCGCAATAACTTATAAATACAGCATGTAGCAACAGAAGCTTTAGTCTGGGTCTGTTAAATAACTCCCCCGGTAGGACTCAAGATGCCCCACTGTTTTATTCTACTGTCATGATAACAAACATGGTCAGAAAGAAATCAAACATGAGCTAGAATAGACACTGTAGACAATAAGTAAAATACATCTGAAAGTGAGGCTCTCGTGTTCCCATTGACCCCACTCACATTGCCCTTGCTGAGGTACACAGACACCTGGCCCTCGTCCCGGAGCTGGCTGTGCATGGGGGCCCCCACCAGCAGGTCCGACAGGCCGTCCTGGTTCAGATCAACTGCACACAATGAGGAGCCAAAGTAAGAGCCCATCTGGAACATAGCCGAGCCACAGAGCAATGGGTCAGATCACAGACACTTCTTCACTTCATACCATTCACATACGAATCACGTTCTGACTTTTCTTTTTATATCTAAAGCAGCATTAAAAGGAATATTTACACAACGTACATCCTAAAACCACCCTGACTTTATTTTATTTACTCTGAGTGGAAAGTGTTAGCTACCTCCCTGGCTTTGGTTTCAGACAAAGTGTGTTCCTTCTTTAAATCCCTGATGCTGTCTATACACTTGAGGCAGATATAAACAGTGCAGTTCTGACAACAAAGTAATCAGAGTAGCGTGCGTGCAACGCATCGCAAGAATCAACTACATGGTCCCTGAGGCAGATTACTTTACATATGGTCGTATAGTATGACAATAGCCTAAACCTATGCTGTATAATGATTGAAAACAGAACTGTCAGCGACCTCTGGAAGAATATAAGACCACATCCGAGCTCATACCATTTTCCCTGAGGCTTGAAAACTCTTCACCAAAGACCCGCCGTCCATTTTGAAAATATAAACCTGCGCGGGAGAAAATAAATCAGTGAAGTGAGAAATACCAGAGGATTTGAACTCAACTGCTGGAAATAAAACAATAGTAAAAGTCCTTACTTTTCCACTGCCGCTGTGCTGAGGCGCCCCTGCAGCTATGTCTATTGCATTAGGAGAGGAGAAGTGGCCCGCAGTCACGGCATAGCCTGGAGACACGTAGACAACAATCTGTTTTCATTATTTTGCATTGATATATGTGACACTGAAACCCAATAAAAGAGCTGTATAAAGGGAAGAATTGACTACTGTACATCATGATAAAGGATTTACAATTTAATTTACTGCAACGCTCTAAGCAAGGTGATAGATTGGGATTTGTAATACCTAATTTGAGGATATACAAAAACTACATAAATTAATCTGACTTTGTTATGCAATCGGAACTGTAGGAATTGTTGTGCCATAGCCTATACCTTGAAGCAAATAAATTCATAAATTCATATATGCCTATATCCTTTATCTGATATAAAGAACAATTTAAAACAAAAAATGGGTTGCAAGATTCTTTAGGGACACAAATTAAATAAATACAAAAATAATGTAGCCGAACAGTTCTACCGATATACAGACTGTCTTTTTTTTAAATATATTTATACAAAATGAATGGTGTTTTTGTGTATTTATAGTGCACAATATACAATAGCGAGATATTCAAACGTATCAATATTTTCTATAATGCTGATTCTACGGCTTTCACCTAGGTAGCTGTATCTGTGTGAGTCCACGTCTTCTTTGTTGGGGCTGTAGAAGGTGTCAGAGGTCAGGTTGTACACCTTGATGGTCCCAGTCCAGTAGTACGACCCCGGTGCCCCCATCACCACCAGCTCCTGAAATAAAAGCCACATTCATTCAGAATATTCACCTTCTGCCTGCAGAGCTAAAGCCTGCTGGAGAAAAGGGGAATGAAAAAAAGAGAAAGGCTGCTGGGTGAACGTCTGGTTAACCAACGGCCACAGACTGGTTTGCGATATCTGATCTCGACCACATGTCAGTCGACACGCGAGCTCAAGCTGCCTCCTTTGATGTGACGAGGAATTCAGAGCACAGGCTAAATTGGCAGCTGTAAAATGAGCTGTTCGCGACTTTTTGTTGTGATGCTCCGCGGCTATTAAAGGGACCAGAGCAAGACAATTAAGATGCTCTGCTACGGTCATTTCTGAGTCGTGGTTTTCACTTTATTATGTTCTGACCAGTTCTGACGTAATCTGACTCAGAGGATGTGTAGTCACCACTCAAACAAACTGAACCGCACAGACAATAGAGACCACACAAAGAAGGTAAATATCCCCCTGAGCCTTAATGTCCAACATCTGGACACCATGGTTCAGACAAGGATAAGGTTCAACAGTTGGACATCCTTTCTTTAACTTGTTCAGATTCTTTCAACGGGGGGTTGTTCAAATGCATTAACAGATCAACTCTGACGTCCTTAATGTAACAAAAAAAAATGATGATTTCCCTGTTGGTCTTTTAAACAGTAGGTTCATTGTGGAATCAAACAGGCGGACGGATCATGTGAAATTATCCCATTTTTAGTATCTGTGAAAGGAGGACCTTTTTAAAAGCAAAGCCACATGTGCGACTGTGCTCTTGACTCTATTATGCACATCTCATATTCACGTCTTGCATGTCTATGTAAACTTAAGCGAGTCAACTTTTTAAAGCTGTGATTAATGATTATGTTCTTTATCAATCAAACTCCAGTTTATTTTCTTTGAAAATAGTGGAAAATATCCATCACGTTTTCCCACAGCCTGAGTGGACGTCTTCAAATATCTTGTTTTGTCCGTCCAAAATTCTAAAACAAGATATTAAGTTTACAATGACAATAAACTGAGAAAAGCAGAAAATCCGAACATTGGATAACTACTAATGATTGAGCTTCAATTTCTACAACTAAAAATACTTGTATGATGAATAAATGCTTTGGACAGCTCTCCTAGTATTTACAGCTCCAGTATTTAGAGATTAGCACCAGGATAAGAAGGCTTCAATTCTACTAAGCAAAGCAAAGAATCGAGGAAAACTGCACAAACATGAACTTTTCATCAGACGCTTTCTGGGAATGTTTTTGTTTTTACCCTAAGTCACTTACAGTCCATTGTACTTTGCTGAACCTCCTAAATTGAGCGTAACTGTAATCCAAGACTTGAAAAGGACCTGAGAATGCCGCTCATGCGCTACATCAGGAAAGAATTATAATGATAATGCTTGGAACACATAATGTCTAAACTGGTTATATATACATTTCCAAATGTCAGTGTATTACTCGTTTGCACGTTTACTTGTCAAACTATATTTTAGCATTCATACGTTAAATATATTAGTCTTTCCTGTCTCCATTTCGGCTCACTCCCTACGCTTCACCTTTGCTCACTGCTTTAAGATAAATGAGTGGGAGGGCAAAATATATTTAAGATACACAAAGGTGTTGTGCAACAAGGATATGAGATGTGATGAAGTCATGTGTTAATACAGTAGTGCATCTATGCCATAGAGATAAAAAGGAAACTTATATATTTTCTTAAAGGTTTTATCTTATGGAACCACCGGGTCAAGTGAGGCCGCTGCAGCCTTTCCTACTGTACCATATGGAAACACCAGATAGCAGAGAGCTAGCTGTTTTGATACAAACACTCATGGATAGGGGAATGGAGATTTTTCACATCATTTTACATCTTAAACATTTTGTGGAAAATAAATTCCAAGTCAGCAAAGAAAGAGGAAGAAAATGTCGAAACGTGAATGATGTGGCAATGTCAACGGAAATCATGCAGCTGACAAAAGATTGTCTGAGAGCCCTGATAAAACTAAAAGAGACAGCAAGGAAGCTAACTAATACTTTCTATTAGTATGTAACAGGAAAAGAATGCAAACTGTTGTTGAAGATGTGCTGTGTTTGCCAAACAGTCAATTGACCGATGAAGCCAAGAATACAGAGTTTGTACGACAACAAAACAACTATCTTTGTGAGAAATAGAGTATGCCTACACCATGTATTAAGAAGATGAACAAGCATTGTTACTGACCTCCGTAAAAACTCCCGCTATCCCAGCTTGGCACGAGCCGTGCTCTTCCCCATACTTCCGCTTATAGTCTGTAAGAAAAAATACAAACCACAAATGATTTCACTGTGTGCTCGAGCCAGCATTTGCTGGAGTTTTTCCTGCATTCCATATAGAGCTAGTCAAAGTCCCAGTCCCATCCACAAAGAGTCTGGGGCCAGAAAACAGGGGTGCAAAGAGAAGACTTGGAGGGGGGACACAGTGCTCTCAGGTTACACAAATATTGAGTTTGGATCTGCGGCGCATGATGCACTGTAAATTCGCTTCCATGCAAAGTCGGCCTGGCTTCTTCTCAACTGTTGGCAATGAGAGTTGCGGAAGGAAGTGAAATCCTGACCTGGGAGCACAATTAAGGTATAAGACCGGCTTTGATAAATAGCTCCGAGTCACATATTAAAACACACGAAGAACACATTTGCATGAGTCAGCTTCAAATGTTATACAGTACATTATCTTTTAGAAGGAACTTGATTGTTAGTGTTGTAGACAGAGCGCAAAGAAAAGAAAACAGCACAAATGGATTTGATTTATTTCAATCATAACAAAATCTGATTTATCTACCCTGCAAGAAATGTTTTATTTGAAAGCACCTGATCTCTGAACTGGAGAAAAGTCGGTATAATTAAACCTTTCAGAAAATGTTTTACTTTTTGCAAAAAGGTGCACAGGGATTTCAAACTCTGCACCACATTGGACAGAATGCTCATATATTTGGATTAACAAACCCGTAAGAGTTGTCTCCTCCTGCCAAAGTACTTTTGTTGGACGGAGGAGGAGAGATCACACTTCAAGGCTCTCCTGCTACTAGTCTCCAGAGCCAGAACACCAATCAGAGGCCATGGTGAAGGCTGCTGAGATAAAACTTAACCACAGAACATGATAAAAAGGCTAAACCCAATTGTTTCCAAGTTCCTTTCTCTTTTTCTTTGGGAAATCAATATTAGGACAAAGTCTGTGTCTGTGCTGGACTTTGAGGGGTTACGAGTCCAATGGTCGACACAAACCACTAAGATTTCTGACCCCCAGCAATGCATTTGAGCTTTTCTTGAGCCTTATGTGAGAAGTTTGAGGGTAAAAAATAAAAAGGAACATCTTGATTAAATTTGTGCATCCACTGTACCTTCATAACAAGGGATGAGCGGCTTGGTCCTGCCCTGAAGAGTGGGAGGAATGATGGAGCAATATCCGTGCGGAAGGATATGCTCTGTTTGGTCGTAGTAGACGTTTTTCCAGCGGTGAGCACACGCCTGAGAGAGAAAAACAGGAACGGAAAACAAAATAAGACTCATGTCCAAGCAGTAAACACAAACATTCAAGGCGGGCGGGCGGGCAGGCCCCTTCCTCGCAGAGCTGGAGTCAGCGTGTCTCTGCGGCTGTCAAATGATCGTCAATGAGAGGGGGAGAAAGCCCCTCCATAACCCCTGACCATAGAGCCATGGTCTGTGGTGTGAATGTCTCCGCTGCAGCGTGAGATCTGTGTGCAGCATTTAATGTGCAGCAGAAAATCTTCACCGTTTTAATTTCAAAACTTCTCCTCCGGGCCTTACAGCCAGCTGAATAAGCCAAAAGGTTCAGACAGGGGATCAAAGACAGAGAACAAACTCCCACGTTATTATGATCCTGCTCAAACAGGGGGGACATTGCTGAAACTGACAGTGAGTAATTCTCAAAACAATATTTTGCTGCTGTGTTTTTTAAAAATAAAACATTCCACAGATCGATAGGGAAACAGGATAATATAATATTTAAAACTCAGCCCAGATCAGGCCACATAAATGTTCAAATGTGGTTATACTTTAGCACCCTGGGGGGATGGTGGTGGGGCTCCTGTGGCTCTGGGGACAGATATGGATGCGCACACACACACACACACACACACACACACACACACACACACACACACACACACACACACACACACACACACACACACACACACACACACACACACACACACACACACACACACACACACACACACACACACACACACACACACACACACACACACACACACGCACACACACACTTAATGAATATAAGAGCTGGGTAGATTGCGGGCGTCTGGAAGTAAGATGGTGCATTGAGAAATGCTTGTGTTTGAAAGGAAGGCTAGGACAACAGCAGTAGCAATACTAACATCAAGTCTCCCTCTTGAGTAGAAGCAGATTCTTTAAAAAAAGAAAAAGAATCAGCTGACAGCGAAAGAAGCGGCTCTGGCAGCGGCTGAGAAGTTCTGTTGAGGCAGCAAAGAAGGCTTTTATGGTCGGAGTCTGTTCTGTTTTCATGTTCCTGTTCAGTTAAAGGCTCGCTGGTCACAAACAAGGCCCTCTGATGAAATCACCACTGTACACATCTGCTGAGCAGCCGTCTCCCTCCCATTGCACATGAACGTGAGTCTATTCAGATGAGATAAAAAAAACATCCATGGCTCTGGAAAGTCACCACCTTTCTTCGTGCGGCTAGA
Source organism: Notothenia rossii (assembly GCF_949606895.1). Lineage (NCBI taxonomy): Eukaryota > Metazoa > Chordata > Actinopteri > Perciformes > Nototheniidae > Notothenia > Notothenia rossii. The sequence goes on from NC_136909.1 coordinate 70,045,863, forward strand.
AGCTTGTTTCTATAAAAACGACTCTAGTGCCGAAGACTGACAACTCCAAGAACAAGTTTTGGTCCATGAGTTTAAAAATCATGCCAATACATTCTAATGAGGTAGGAAAAACTAACAACATATTGAGGTTTAGGAGGCCAAACAGTTATTTGGACGTCTGCATGAGGAGGTATTCTTGTATTCTCTTAGACTCCCATAGGAGGCGGTCAATCGGCGGCAGGTCTATCAAACACACACCTGTTCAAGTGTTTCAAGAGCTGCCTGCTCCACCAGTCGCCTTCAAACTGTCCTGTGAGGCCGCTGGTTTCCTCGCTACCCACCGCCAGGGCCGGGGGTTAATGTTTAATGAAAAGCTGACCTTGGACGGGACCACCACTGAGGGGCTGAAGCCTAAACAAACTCTGCCAGCTGCCCTATGGTCTCTGTGCAAATACCCCGCCAAGCACCTCTGGGATTATCACCACAAGTTAGTTAGTCTTCTGGTTTCTCTAAATCCCTCTTGACTATTTTATAAACAACAATCTACTTTTGACCAAACCTGTTCCACTGAGTCTTCCAGCTCCAAACAGGAGGAAGATGTTTCACAGCGTTATGTAACCAAACAGCAGTTTCCAAATCTGTCTGACATTGTTGCTTTGTCCAAAACCATTCTAAAATCTCAGTTTTTACTTCATGAACATCACGTAATAGAAGAAAGGGTTGTAATGTTGAGAGCAGCTGTGATTTATTAGAACAGTTTATGGTTAGACATTAGAAACAATGATGTTAGTAAAATTAGGTCAGCTTTTTACGAGTGTGCATGGTTTGCATTAGACAGTTTGGTGATGTGAGTTGGGCGTCGCGTCACGGGACTCACCAGTATTTTGCCGTTGGCCTTGTCCTGACGGGCCAGGCTGACCCCCATCCACTCATCATCCCGGTCTCCTTGGCACGTCTTCCCACACGACTCCCTGGGCCTGTTTCCTGAGAGACAATGACAGCATTTTTAAAGAAGTCATCAGGACGGAGGATGTCTTCAATTAAGTGGCTTGTTACTTGTCAGCTATTATTCACTTTTTGTGTTCTTGTATTACTTCTGCTGGATGTGTGGGGGATGTAGTTGACAGCTTGAAATGCTAAAGATCCAACATTACAAAAGGCTGTGCAGTTGATAAAGTCAATACTGTATGTCACTTTTACTCAACGAGAAAAATATCTATTAAGACCTAGTCCAACAACACTGGGCATTTGATGTTACTATTAATATTGATATGTGATTGTTATGGAAGTCTAATAACAATATATTGTCTGATATTTATTTTTTACAAACTAATAGAATCAGTTTAGGTCTGCAACTAATCATTTCGGTTATAGTTGAGTAATTTCAATTGATAAAAACGCAGATTAATTAAACATCAGAAAACAATACAAAAAGAATGATGATCATAATTTCCGGAAGCCAAAGGAAATGGCATAAAAAGTCAGACATACATTATCAAATTCCTTATAGCTTACTGTACCATGAACACTGCTTTGTATTAACATCAGTGACCAGAATATAAATCTAGCAATCTAACAAAATTGCGCATAATTAAAGAATGAAGTCAGAAAAAGACAAGAATCCATGGCACCTAACAACTTTTCTCTTTAAGTGTCCAAATCTTCACTTCCCTAAGTTGTATTAACTTTCTCCCTGCAGAAAATTGATTCAGCACAATGGCATGTAGAGTGTTTCTCTGTCAGAGGGTTGAGAGCAGACAGTCTTTGGTGTTGAACTCCATGTGGCTCACTGAGCACGAGCAGCTCACTGTTGATAATGTATGTTTTTCTTGGTGACACATTGACAGAGCGCAGAGTTAATATTAAATCCATGCCTGCACCCCGGCTTCCTTGACCACAAGAACAGAGCCGACGCTGGGAAGGGGGGGTGAAGCTCAACTTTTTTTGGCACACATGCTTGGAAAATATTAGCAAAAGCATAAATCATATATATCAAAAATATGTATGGACCTATGCACACAGAACCCTTGTGTTTTACATGTCTCCATAAAGCAGGTTCATAACTAAGAGAACAACTGTCGCACTGTTAAGAGTAGACCAGAATAAGGCTTCATTATTCTGATAAAACAAAACAGATGCTTGGGGGAGTTAAGGCAAAGAGAGAGGACAAGGGAAAGCTGCAGGAAAGCTCAGCATGCATGTGTGTGTATGGACTTTAATAACAGATAGGGAAATTTCCTGTGAGATGACATTTAATTTCTGAACTGGTCCAGTTGTGCATGTGATACCCTGAGGTTGCAGCTAGTGTGTTTGTCATTATATACTCTTATCTTCACGCTGCAGCACTGGTGACTGACCTCTTCCCAGATCCATCTCCGTGCAGCGTCGATCTGGGTTGCTGTGAATTCGGCACTTGTACACAGCTCCAGGAGAGTGCACAGAGCTACTGTAGGTGGAGTTGGCCTTTGGAGCCCCTACTATTAACCTGCAGACATGAAGACAGGGGACAGGATTTGGACAAACGCTTAAAATATATTTAACGGTGCCAGGGAATCCTTTAAATGATAGAAACACAATTTGTGCCAGCAGAAAAAATTACAGTTAGAGCTGACATTGCTTATAATGATTAATATTACACTTTTTCTAATGCACACTGAAACACACCAACATTTGCTTTAAAAGTACAAATGCATTGCATCATTCATTGAGAAAGAAAATAACAGCTTTTCCATTAACAGTAAAATATGGGACTCACCAGCGTGTGTTGTCATGATAATGCTCCAGCACAGAATAGCCAAAAAAACTAGAATTTGGTCCGCGGAACACCAAATGATGTTCTAAGTCTATATTATAAGAATAAGCCACTGAAATAGAGAGATAGACGTAAAAAACATGTTGTAATCCCGTGTTGTGTTTCCAAAGAGGAGCCATCCCTTTGCGCATCATGCGTAATAACGCGGTTAAAGTGTCCAAAAAGAGAAAAGAAAGGGGGGAAAGAACGAGGAGGAACTGTCAGGTCTACAGTAGTCAAACTGTTACAAAACTATCTTTCAGTAGTTTTTCTCCGGTCTGGTGAAGCATGTAGGCTGTGATGGAAACGCTTGTAGAGTAAAGTTAACGGTCTAGTAAATAACGGTGCGTCAGCTCCTCTCCATTCTGTGTCAATCTGAGAAAGTTTTTGCTCGCAGGCTCCCCTGTCGTGGAGATAAATGCAGTCAGATGTGGAAAGTTAACAACAAATCGCAGGGGTACGACCGGAAACACGAAAAGTTGTACTCAAAATAAATCATCACTGCCAGTCGTATCAAGTCATGGACATTTAATTTGAAGGTTTAAACCGGAATACGTGTATTCGCTGTGCTCCACTGACACTGGTAACGCGGTCACGGAGAGACGCGGATGGTTTTGAGGCGCAAAGCATCACATTTCACCAGTGGGTTTTGGGGGCTCCACTCTTTTAATCTGAGAGAGGAGGGCCCTCTGCTGCCATCTAACGTTTTCCATTCACAACGAACAGCGTCACTTCCTCGTTATTAAAAACTAATTTTAATGAGATATTCTACTTCTGTCACGAAAATCACCAGGGATATTGCAATTTCTATAAAAGTCAATACAATTAAATAATGAAAACCTGTTCCAAAGTGAGGAAGGTTTAATAAGGGAGTTTTGGCAAACATGTTCAAATAAAACCCCACTAAGAAGCACCTTTTGACTTTGTTTCTTGGGTCACATGTTATGATATATTGCAGTACTGGCTCCCTTTAAAACAAAGCATTGTCAACCAATTGTGACCCGTCAACCAAAGAATGATTTGAATTCCTTTGTTTTATTGTAGTAGAAGTCCGGACAAAATCATTTATAAGAAATCAAAATATTATGTAGCAGAAATATACATTTTCCCCTTTTTTTGTTTATAAATCATCTGGAATTTGGGAACTTCTTGTTGGGGTCCTGAGCCTTAGGGATGAAACCACATTGTGCAAAAGCATATACTTAACCTTTCAAGGCTTTCATTGGTATATGTAAGGATAGTCAGTTGCCCATGTCTGAGTTTCAAGTCCTTATCTGTCAACACACTTGATAAATAAAGTGTATTGTCATTCATATTAAATAAAGGTTTCCATGGTCTAATACATGTATGCGTGTCCTCTATATGGAACTCTGCATTTCTGCTGTGGAGGAGAGAAATAAAGGTCAAACAAAGGTCACCTTTACTGAAGTGTGTGACCCATTATATACACGATCTCTAAAACCCAGATGTGTTGTGATGTCTGCATTCCACATGTGTCTATTTCAAAAGGATGTTGTCTCACTCCATCAAACCGGGTATTGAGATAAACTATTGGATTTAACACAGAAGATACTGTACGAGAATTAAGATAAAAGGAGTGACAAAAGATGTTCTGTAAATAGGATTTAATTTGTTAGTCGGAAAATGTATAGCAATTCATCATATAGTGCCCAATATATATATATATTACAGTCTTAATTATCATAGAACAATTTACAGTTTTTGTGATTTTGTGTCTTTATGTCAGTGTAGTGACAAAATATAAAGCATAGAAAAGCTGTGTTAAACAAACAAGGTCCAGATATATCTTAATGTGGAGCGAGTGCACAGTTAAAAGGGTCGATTACACTTTTACAGAGGAAGTTGATCAGACAACAGCACAACACAGAAACCTATAAATCAACTGACCTGTCAGTATCAAATACAAGATAATGATATCATTTATTGCACAAGCCAATCTGTATAAACACATTCTAAAATAAAAAGGAATCAATTTTACTTCATCTAAAAACATATAAATTAACAGACTTAATATCATAGTAAAATTAGAATAGTGAAAGATTTGTGTTTCGGGCATATTCTCTTATTCCCTCGTACCTTTTAGATATATTCACACGTACTGCAACACACACACACCACACTTATGCCCCAGTGTGCTCAAACACACAAAATACACACACATAATGACAAGAAATGCAGAGAGAAGTGCTCCATCAAGTCCATGTCAGTCCTTCCATGCAGCAGCAGCAGCAGCAGATATGAATCCATTAATACCCTTATTGATTCAGACGTTTAATCCTAACCAAGGCTGTGGAGAGACAGATATGTTATCAATGAACTGTGCAATCATCAAAAGGAATTGTATGTCATATGTTTTTAACTGCAAGGGGACTTTAGTCTTATGAAAGCAGGCAAATGTGCTCACCATCGCTTTAGTGTCTTCTTTTTCCAAAACCTTTTGCGCTTGGTCTGGAGGAAACTTGAGCATGGATGTAATCACTTTGGCCATCGTCTGTGGATAAGAAGCAAATATAAAATAACCTTTTTTTTTTTTTTTTTAAAGTTTCCCATGATGTGTTGTTCGTGCAATTTTCAATATCCCTTTTTACAAACACCAGACACACTTACCCCCCGCGCTTGACAACAAGATCCAAACAAATCAAGCTTGTTCTTTGACAATTAAATCCCAACAAAAATCAACTCCAGGCCCATCTGCCAGGGTGCATGCATTACCCCATAAACACAAGGGATAATCAGAAACAGGGCTGTTGGAGGAAACCTAACCGCTCAACCAACGCTAAACAAGGCCAGCATGTCTCTAAATGGCAAATCGGCGTCAGGCATGATGTGTGTGCTAGCAGGAAGCCTGGGGGACATCCTCCACACTGCGGAGGCCAGCCATGTTGCCATAAAGACTGAATGTTTGCTGAGGAGCAGGGAAAACCCCGCTGACTTTAGGGCCATGTCAACTGCACTGTTAATTAGGATTATATTGTTCATTTGACACAAAAAGACTGGACACAACATGACTTTTATACGGCTCCCTAAATGGTCTCAGGTGTTAGTTTTTTTGGATAGAGGTCATTGGGTTTAACGCTTACAATCTTGTTTTTAATGTTATAAGTTATTATTTTACTGATTAGGGTCATCTTTGCAATTTAAAACTCAAAGCAAATCACATTTTAAGGTACGAGGTAAAAACTTGCAACGTGAGAAAAACACTTCAATTATGATTTAAATAGTTTGGGATTGATGCAAATAAGAAAAATAGAACAATTAATTGATGTTTTTTTTTAATATAATAATGTAAGGAAGTAAAAAGCGTACCTTTGTTTCCCGTCCCATCATGTATTCAAACAACACCTTCCTCAGGTACTCCATCTCAGTAGGCTCGCCGCTGTTATATACAGGTTCTGTGAAGAAAAGAAAAAAAGCCATTAAATGATTTGAAACCTGACAGGCACTAGAATGCACTTAAATAAGTAACTGTCATATTCAAATGATATTTCACTTCCCTATCTCAAAGCCTCTCGGGTCATATTACTTTCAGGCAGGGCTCTCGACTAACTTTTTTCACCATCCTCCCGGAACCGTCCCGAAATACAATCTAAGCCGTCCAGAAATTAATGTGGACCGTCCCGAATTTAAAATATTAGTTTTTCTACATTATCATTAGTTAAAATCATTCAAAGTGACCTTTAACATAAATAAAACATCATATAAATCATTAGATGATAATTCATCAACCTTTTTATTTGAGTTAATGGGTCAATCACATGAAAAAGGCCAAATATATTTAAACAAACACACAAACGAGAAATTTACTCTAATATTGAATCAAATCAAGTTCCATCCAATAAACAAAAAAATCCAACACTCTGTCCTGAAGACAGAACCCAGAGTAACCACTGACCAGGAGGACAGTCTGTAACACAGTCAGGAGACCTTTACAAACTGCCCCGCCCCCTCGCACACAGGCGGGAGAGAGAGATCTCGTCTGGATTGGAAAGCTCGAAAATACATCATAGACGCATGTTGTAGTCTTATTGCATATTAGAAACGAAGTTTGATAAACTAAAACTGCGATATAATGTTTATGTAGCAATACTACATATGACATATATTTTTTAAATGTCTCCAGTAGGCTACCGATAAAAAGTCAGATAACGTCGGAGCTTAACGTTACCACAGTCTTTAATAATTCCGGCCCGGGCGGAGCCCGTTTAATACCGGGGCTCGGTACCCATCCATACATGGGGAGAGGCGCAGCATATTGCTAAGGACTAAATACGATGGAGGGTTCTCATCTCAGCCTTATTACCCATAGGGGATGAAGAGGAGTAAGTAAATAAAGAGGCCGGCGCTCCAGGGTCTGGATCTGCTGTGCGTTTTTGTGATGTAACGGTAAAACATTTCAGAATTCCTCCACGGGATACCATTGTCATTTTACATCACTCAACCCGCGAAATACACACACTCAGTACATAGCCTACTGTAGATAGACCCGCAAATTTGCGGGCCAGGAATTTGCGGGCACAGCCAGCTGTGCGGCTGGCTGACAGCCATGGGCACAGCTTACGTACTGTGTGTGTGTGTGTGTGTGTGTGTGTGTGTGTGTGTGTGTGTGTGTGTGTGTGTGTGTGTGTGTGTGTGTGTGTGTGTGTGTGTGTGTGTGTGTGTGTGTGTGTGTGTGTGTGTGTGTGTGTGTGTGTGTGTGTGTGTATTTCGCAGGTTGCTAAATGTTTTGTGTGTTTATGTTGACAAGGAGGTTTAATAATTGTGTGCTACACACAACGTGCAGTCGATTTCATTTTCATCGCCGTTTGTAGTAGAGTTAGCAGGGTATTTTTATTTTAACTCTCGTCCCAAATTCGTCCCAAAATAATTTTTTATCCTCCCCTACACTATTTTCTTTGGCCCCGGGACGACGGGACGTCCTTAAGCTCGAGCCCTGCTTTCAGGTGACAATGTGTTAAGCTAACATGTTGTCACTCTGTAAAAAGAAATAATATATCTTAAGAGAATTTCTGCTCGAGTAAAGTGGATTTCTTGTTTTTTAAGACTAGCATACAATCCTATACTCAATGTCAAACACTCACAGCTGAGTTTTGACACAAAGAAAACCCCTGACAACTCAAAGCATTATGTTTGGGTAAGCAACAAGATACAAATATTATTATGCAAAGGTACAGGTTCTTTTAAAAGCACTGGAAAAAAATTGCGAGACTCAGCATGATATTACCAGCTGTGTAAAAGCATGAACTCCCACGCCCAAAGCTATAAGGTTAATATCCCTTTAAAACACTCTGAATGGGAAACTGTTACAGTATGGTTAGGGCTGGTAACACTTAGTTAGCCTCTACCAAAGAACACCCACCCACTCTTTTTGTAATCTGGAAGATCATTCAGACAATATAAATGTCTCTGCGTGCGCCAAGAGAGACAGTTTGATTAGAGGACAGGAAAAAGGTGATTGAGAAGAGCACATAACTCTTTGATCTCTTGGGTGAGCTAATGGGTCACCAATAAATCCCTTAGCCTCATTCCTCCTGACCCCATGTTGACCCAGCGGATCCTACTGTCTTATCCCACATCAAAACAAACATAAACAGCCCTCTGATCAGCCCTCTTACCTGAAACCTGTGTAATTTAAGGCTTAACAGATTCATAATGACTGTAATCCAAAGGTAATTCAGAACAGAATAGCTATTAGGTTGGATATAAACGTGTATTAGAAGTAGAGGTGTTTAGAAGTCTGTGTGGGGCAGGGACCTGTGTGGGAAACCCTAACACCAGAATGTGGAAAACCCATTAAATCCAAAGAAGGCTTCTTCACCGGCCCCCCGTCTGACAGCAGATTCTCTTTATGACACAGCAGGGAAGCTCTGAGACGAGGATCGGATTCTCTCTCTCTCACACCACCTTAGGTTTATGATTTACCCAGAGGTTTACCCCAACCTCGACCACAGTGCTTATGTGTCTAGCCCTAACCCTTACTCTAACCTTAACCAAACCCTAATTATAACCGCAGCTCTCGTGTTAACCGGTAAGCCTGAAATCACGCTTAGCTGGCAGCATGTCCTCAGAAGGATAGACTTTTTAAGATCTGCCTCTCTTGTCACATTTGTAATTCATCAAGAGCAGGCTGGAAAACTACTGGTAGTGTGTCAAACCAACAACTAAGTACAGAACAGTGGGGACAACAAATATAACATTCCTATGTCGACACAAAATACGTATCATATGTTACAGTGAAGGAAATCATTATTTCATCCCTTGCCGATTTTGTAAGTTTACCCACTTACAAAGATTTGAACAGTCAATCACTTTAATGGTATGTTTATTTTAACAGTGAGAGTAAGAATATCAAAAAGAAAAAACTGAAATTGACGTTACGTAAAAGATAAAAATTGATTTGCATTTAATGTGGCAAATAAGAATAAGTTATTTCTTTGTAAGTGGGCAAACTTTCTAAATCTGCAAGGGATCAAATAATTATTTCCTTCACTCTATATGTTTAAAATCTGTTACAATCAAAACACGAGTTATTCTTACACTGCAGGAGCATGCAGTGTATGTCTTTTCCCCATCATACTGCATTGTGTTTAAGCATTTTGCATGGCTTCTAAAAGAACGTTTGCTCCAGCAGCAGAACAAAGTGCTTCATGGTGTTAACATTACCTTTGTATGTGCTCCCCAGATGAGTTACAACAGTGGTTCGGGGGAAACATTTTATCTTGTCCTCGAGCGAGTGGATCTACCGTGGAGAAAACACACGCATGCACAGATGAATAATGAAAGAAAATAGCTGTGACCCCAGTGGGTTAATTCTATGCATTAGCCTAATTGTTGCGTGGGACATATGCTTAACATTTTGTTGATCATCCCCATGGCGATGTTTGTCAGAATGATGATGTGTGTGAGAAAGACTGTGGGAGGCGTTGCTGTGATTGTTTATAGGGTTAAACCAAATGTAAACAGATGTGCTTTGTTGTTAAGTTTATGCAGCAGGAGAGCAGTAGCTCCATTGCTGGAGGCCACAGAATCCTGGGAATGCTCTGCATGGGATTTGGTGTTCCCTTGTCCCCGCGAAGAGCACCAAGACGGACACTTACCCTCTCAACGAAGCCCTGCTCCTTCAGCCGAGCCTCGCTCAGCAGAGTCGTCTTCTCGGCTAGCTGAGCCTGGGGTAGAGAAGGAGAAACATTCATGTTGGTGAGAACGGGAAGGTTTGGGTGAAACTAGTCATTCAATGCAGTATGTGTCCATCAATCCTAAATGTTTACATTTAAATGTGTTCCTCAAACCATTGATACTGGAGACAGCAAACATACCTGTAGTTCTTCAGCGCTCATCTGTGCCCAATCAAAGAAGAAAAAATGGAAGAAACTTGTTACAAATTAATGAAAAGGATATGAGTAACTTTAACAAAATTAAGATCTATATGTTCAAGTTCACCTTGAAAGAACAAGAATTCTGCTATTCTATATTTGTTCTACTGTTAAGAGACCAAATACGTTGATCGCACGTTGATCCAATATAAATATTATTCCTCTGTGGTCCGTTATTGTCTATTTACTTTAAGAACAAACCTATGAGCCACACAGGTTCCTTCATTACAATAAACACGGGTACTGTACTCTATTTTTGACTCAACCTCAACACACAATACTTGTGGGTGCACGGCATCTGTAATAACACACCTGAAAATAGTTTAAGAATAAATAGTAATTGTTGTCCTGTTTGAGCAATGTTTTCTAAAGAGTCACATAGGCTACAGGTCAAATAAGTCAGAAACCCTGAGAGATGGACGAAAACACATTTGGTTTTCTGGGATTCACATTTTTTTGAACAATTCATACTTTGCCTTTTGAATGCAGAATATAATAAAGAACTGCTGGAGCCCCATTAGATCTGCACTGACAGTCTGCACTGGACTTGTACTTCCAGGGTATATGCAGGAATCCTGAAGTCACATGTAATACCTTTTAAGACCCTTTCCATACATTTTAAGACCTCATCGCCACTTAAGAGTTTTAACCGGTTACATTGGCGACACTTCACCTCACATGTACTATATACAGTATTGATTGTCCTTCCTCCTTATCTTCCAACCATTTGGACGCAAAGTTGCATTCCCCCATAACGATGTTGTTTAACAACCGGCGTAAACGAACCTTCGTGCGCTATCAAGCAGTGAGCCTGCGATGTCCTGTCCTGATGACGTCAAATCCAACGGGATGCCATAAATAAACTCCACAGAATCACACTCCACACCTACGCAATGATTACATTCAGGCAGACTGTAGAATACAACCTCTTTGGACAATTTATAGACTTATTGAAAACAAGCTACAAAATGTAATACCTTGGGAAATGCCGTTTAATACTTTTTAATAGCCTTAATTTCCGCTAAATTGATTTATCAACTTTTAATACTTTTTAAGACCCCGCAGACACCCTGACCTCTGCTGCCTCTACGTAGAGACCCACTGACCCTCTGTCTGAATGAAGAATGGTTTGTGAGGCCCGTAGTGAGGAAAGGCCTCCCTGAGCATGAACTCATACTATCCTCCCATAAAGTTATTGCCTCACTAGGGAACCATGCCGCAGAGAGAGCAGCATAACTCTTCCTTTTTGTGTGTATGTGGACACGGTGTAAAGGTAGGAGAATCAGCGCAGGGGTCTCATGGCACCTCAACACCTGGGTGAAGCGTCTCTCAATGCAGTACTTTCTGGCCTCTTCCCAGCACACACACAGAGCCCGTGAGTATTGCTGTAGTATCAACCTAAGGCCAAGAATCACCCCGTGTGATGATAATTGAGAACAGGGATCGAGGTTGGCTGCTGCCTCACAATCTCTCTCGGTTTTCCGAGGGGAACATTCCTGAGTGATTCAAACGAGCTTCACAGCATCCGGCACACTTTGGAGAGCAGCCACACAACCGGAGCCAGGGACTGATCAGAGCAAAGTGATTGAGAAATCATCCCTGAGCTATGAGGCGGAATCCTTCAATTCTAAAGCTAGAAGGAGGAAAAGATAGCCGAGAACTGGCGAGAAGGTTAACCTGGATGTGAACTTTCAAATAATAAGATATCAGAAAGGGCCTTGTCTGTGTCTGGATTAGGTTGTCATTCAAAAAGTAGTAATGCGTCCAGACAGCCTTTTCCCAGAGGAGGCACGGCTGAAATGAAGTGGTTTCATACAGCAATTGTTATTTCATGCAGCCATTATGAAGTGACTTCACAATGGCTGATGATTTCAACAGCATCGCTATATAGAATTAATCTAAACCTCCAGCCTCATATATAATGGCAGCAGGTATGATTTTCTACATCTGTGTAAATGAAAATGCTCCCAATACATCAAGGAGTTGTGACAGCGATGGCAGATGTTCGACCTTGAGGATGTGTTCAGTGTGTTTGTACCTCAGCAGTGTCAGGGCCCTTTGCTTGCAGCTCCTCCAGTTCTTTCTGAACCTGCCACACTCGCTCGCCCATCTCATCCTCTCGACTCTGACCGAGAAGAAAGAAAGAAAAACCGCCGAGTCATTTCCTGTCTTTCATCTCCGCATCACAACTCAAGAATGTCGGGGAAATCACTCGCTGACTTCTTTCAGACCTCCTACCTTAATTATGTTTGGAGACAGTTTAATACCAGATGCTGACCGGTATCCATATATATATCATATAGCAGCGACTCATTGATGATTAAGTCAAGTTTAGTAGCTCCCCCAAGGGAGGGGACTGCCAGACGATATGAACCCAGATTGCAAAGCAGTAGAAACATTTGATAAAACACATGTATCTGCATCTAAAGTTGGCTATAACAACCAAACAGTGTTTTCTATTCAAATCTTTGAAAACAGATTAGCAAGTAAGCAGAAACGTTTAAACAGTAGATTAATTAGTAAAAGCTCAAAGATAAGTTATTTTAAGGAGCTACCAAATAAAAGTTCAGAAAGACAGTTACATCTATGAGGAGCTTAAAGACTAAACGAATATTAATGAATTATGATTGTTACATTATGTAAAAGTACATTATACTAGATGAAGAAGTTGGTTTAAAGCAAAGAATAAAATCTGAAAAAACAAACTTCTGTGACTAAGTTGTATATTACAATACAATTTTTTTGCATATTATTAATGATGAAATTATATTTTAAAACCTATTGAAAAAGAGACATTTGTAACCTGATGGCTGGTGTCTCCATAAAGGGGTCTTTGAGTTCATCCAGTGCTTTGGGGCAGATCTTACAAAAAAGGACAGGAACCTCTGCTTTAGACTAAGAGCGGAGGAGCCTGCCAACTGCCCGACTGATAGCTTCCAAATGGTGGGTGGGGTTCATTTCCTTTCCATGGTGAACTTACTTTATTAAATGTGGTCTTGTTTGAGTATAAAAACACTTTTGGGCTTCATCCTTTCAAAGTACCTGTAAAACCTCTTCATATTTCTTAACAGTTCTGTGCAAATCATCCTCCTTCTGGGCGATCACCTTCCTCAGCTGGCTGGCCTCCTCACTGTGGCTGCTGAGGAGCTCCGCCTCCACAGTCTGGGCCTTCTCTGTGTCAAGGGAAGGGAGAGAAGCCAGAGTTAGCACCTCAAAAAAAAAAAAATCCAGTTCATATTCCAAACCGCTCCGTCACATCCCACGTGGAATGTGACACACTTTAACCGAAGAGGAAACGAGGGAACATGGCACTTCAGCACTGTTTCCAAAAGTAAGGATCCATTCATTTAGCTCAGCCGGTGTCGAGATGAAAGAGGCCCTATTGTGCTTTTTGGGGCTTTCCCTTTACCGCAGTGTGTTATATAGGTATGTGTGCATGTACATGGTCTGCAAAGCCTAAAATACCAAAGTTAAAGCCAGAGGGAGTTCTCCCCCCCCCCCTCCAACCCGCTGACTTTAACGCCTCCATTGGACTCCTTTGTTTACTTCTGCAACGTAATGACATCACTAAGTAACACTAGCTTCTATTGCCTAGCGCTCAAACACATTGTACTCGATAGGCTAAGGGGTGGGACATCTCTAAGTAGGTGACCAATCACATAAGAGCTGGTCAGCTAACCAATTAGAGTGACTGGGCTCTGGTTTTAGACAGAGGGTGGAAAGAGGTGCTGCAGCACAGGCAGGATGAGGAAAAGAGCTTTTTGAACATTAGAGCATGTTAACGTGTCACAGTAGAGACACACAATACAATACTGAAACCTCAAAGCTGGCATAGTAGGGCCCCTTTAAGAAAGTGCATCCTGTTTCCATTTAGTTATCACCCCCTACTGTTGGACATGAAAGTCAATCATGGCTGCCTTCAACAATAATTAGACTGCATATTGAAATGATTCCACTACAATAGAGAAGAATGGAGATTCTGCATGTTTAGCATCACAGCGTTTGATTTCATGATGCATCTTCTCCCGCCTCACCGATGGCCTCCTTCACTCCTGCAGTAAGCTCCCTCTCTTTCAAAGACATCTGCGTGTTGAACTCCCGCATCAGCTGCTTGATGGCAGAATTTTGCTTCATCTCCACATCTTCCAACTCCAGCCTATCAGAATAGAGAGCAAAGGAAATGTATGAAATGATTATTGAGGTTATTTTATTTGATGTTTTTCCCCTAAGTTGTCATTATCAATGTAACATCGTGTACTCACTTCAACTTGTTCTCATTCTCTTCCAACAGCTCTTTCTTCATGCACTCCAGGTCCTTCTCATGCTCCTTCCTCAGAATGCGGATGTCTTTCTGCAGGCTGACCAAGTCCTTGTGGATTTGCTCTTTCTCATTCTTCACCTTTTTCAGATTGTTCTTGAGCGAGTCCAGAGCCTCAGTGTCCTGCGCTGCAGAGCAGTCTTCTGTCTCTGCGTGCATCACGCTGCTGCTTTGCTGCAGGCTGCTGCACTCCACCTTCACCTCAGGTCCTGATGGGTTTTGGATCTGCTTAATCGTTGCCTGATGTTCATCAAGCTGGGAATCTTTCTGACTTATTTCTTCTTTCAGGCGATCGACTTCCGCTAAAAGGTTTCCGCTGTGCTCCTCTGCTTCCTTCAGCTTGGCCTCCACTTCCTGTAGCGCCGTTTCAGTGTCTTTGAGTTCGCCTTGCTGCGCTGCGTCCCTCTGGAGTGAGGACAGCTTCTCTTCATACAAAATGTTCAATTCCTCTAAAGACTTTTCTTTCTCCAGCCTCTCATTACTCAGAATCACTTTGAGTTCTTTCTCCTGCTCTTCCTTAAGCTTGACGAGAGCTTCCTCCAGAGTCTTCGTCTTCTGTTCCAACGTCTCTGTGTCTCGTTTGCCGGTGGCGTCGCTGCTCTTGATTTCCTCCAGGCTACTCTGAAGAACCTTCATCACCTGCTCCTTCTCCTCCAGCTGAGACGTTAGCTGTTTCTTAATCTGGCTGATTTTCTGCTCGGCTTTCTTCTTCAGCTCAGAGACCTTCCGAGCGCTCTCCGCGGTCAGCTTCTCCTCAGCTGCCTTCACACTCACCTCTTTGCTCTTGATAATCTCCTCCTTCACCTTTTCAAACTCCTCCCTTTGAGCGTCGAGCGCCAGTTTGCACTTTTGGTTGTCCTCCTGGAGGGAGCGGAGTTTCTCCACGGCCTCCTGCTCCAGATTCCCATTCTGAGTGCACTGCATCTGGCTGTGCTGCAGCTGCTCCACCAGCTCTCTCTTCTCTTTCTCCCTGAGGCTGTGTTTCTGTCGGAGGTCGGCTGTGAGTTGTTCGCACTCTCTCGTCTTTAAGGCTAACTGCTGCTGAAGCTCGCCCAGCTGACGGATGCAGCTCTCCAGCTCCGACGAGAGTCCGCTGAGCGTCTGCTCCTTCTCACTCAGCACCTGGTCCATCTCAGACTTGCTGATGGACTGATTGTCGATACTTGCCGTCAGCTTTTCCAGGGCTTGGTTCTTTTCGGCGATTTCCCGCTCCAGCTCATCGAGCCTGGTCTGCAGAGATGTGATAGTGATGTCATTCTGGGTGAACTTGGTCTCGTGCTCAGACAAGCTGTTCCTGAGTGCATCCGCCTGCTCTGAGGCAGACTTTCTCTCCTGCTCTAATCTCTCGATGGTGTCCTGCCTTTGTGCGGCGGCCTGTTGCCTCTCCTCTTCATACTGCTGGTTCAGCTGAGTTATGGCTTCCTCCTTCTCTTCTTTGCTACTCGCCAGCTGCTTTTTCAAGTCCCCGGCGATGCTTTCCAGGTTACTGATATGCGACTCGTTGGCTTTCATGCTTTCTGATATGAGTCGGTTGGCTTCACTCAGCTCCTGGATTCTCAGAGCTTTCTCGCTGATGGACTGCGAGTGATCCTCGTTCTCGTGCGTTAAGGCGTTGACGTGCTCCGTGTGAGCGTTTACCTGAGCGGTCATCTGTTCTAATGAAATGCATAGGTTCTGATTCTCCTCCGCATGCTGCCGGAGAGTCTCCTCTAAAGTGCAAATTCTATCTACTTTAGTGAGGATGACGTTTTTGAGATTGGCTACGTTTTTCTGACTACACAGCAGTCTGTCCTTCAGCTCGTTCAAACGGCACTCCACTCTGTGACCCAGTTCATTGGAGCCACTCTCCACTTTAGACTGAATGTCCTTACAGTGATGCTCCATTTGGTTTCTGATCACACTTAACTGCTGCTGGAACTCTGCTTCCTTGGCTTGTAGTTGAGTGGCAGTTTCCTCAAATTGACTCTGCATGTCTTGGCTTTCCTTACTCCTAGAGCCTTCCAGTGCTTTACGCTGCTTCTCTGCTTGCTTCAGCTTCCCCGACAAGGCCTTTAACTTCTCTTTGCTCTCCTCCTTCATGGCGCTGAGCTTGTCCTGAAGGGAGTTTCTCTCGTTCAGAGCCTGGCTGAGGTTCCTCTCCACTGTCTCCGTTTGCTCTCTGAGTAACGCCTCACCCTGAGACAAGCCCTCAAGCTTAACCGCTGCTTCGTTGAGCTCTTCTTGAAGCTTCTGCACGGTGGTTTGTCGAATTGCCAGCTCCTCCTTTAGATCTTGTATTTGACGTGACGCTTGCTCGCTCTCTTCTTTGCCTCGGCTGAGTCGCTGAGATATTTCCTCCAGTTCCTGAGCCTTCTCCTGCAGCATTTGAGAGTGTTTCTCAGTTAACTCTTCCTCCTGCTGTCCCAACTTGTCCTGCAGGCGACGCTCCAGCTCTCCAACGCCGTGCTTGTGGGTCTCATGGAGCTTCTCCACTTCTTCCTTGTGGTTGGCCTGCAGCTCCGACATGGCACTGCTGAGGCCTTGGGAACTTTTCTGGGACATCGCAACAATCTTCTCCTGCACTTGTTGCTCTGTCTGCTTAAGCTCCTTGTCCTTCTTTGCAAGCTCCGTCTTCATGGTCTCTTCATGCTGCTGAATCTTTTTCTTGTAGCTTTCATGCATCTCTTTGGCTTTGTTTTTGAACTTTTCCATTTTAGTTTCCTGGGATTTGAGCTTAGCTTCCATCTCGGAGATAGTGTTTTGCATCTTCTTTTCGAGGGCAGCTTTCTCATCATCCAGCTGCTTCCTGAGGCGAGCTTGCTCCTCGAGCTTAGCGCCCAGTTCCGCACTAAATGATTTCTCCTGCTCCGAGAGCTCTTTTTTGGTCTGTTGGAACTGCTGCTCTAGTTCTTCAAGTGAGTTCTCTTTCTGTTGACTATCATTCTTTGCTACTTCCAACTGATGCTCCAAGTCCGTCAAATCCTTCTTACACTGATCAAGGTCCTCTGACATCTTACTGAGCTGAGCATCAGAGTCCTTGAGGCTCACACTCTCCACCTGGGCTTGTGATAAACATTGCTTCAGCTCCTCCAATTCTTTAACTTTGGCATTTAAGTTTTGTACAGTGGATTGAGATTCTTCTTGTTGTGTTTTTTCTCTCAGGATGAGGTCTTTCATTTCCTTTTCCTTCTCTGTCAGAATGATCCTCGACGCGTTGAGTTCCTGTTTCAGAGTTTTCTCAATTCCTCCAAGAGACTTCTCGTGCTCCTTCTGGATTTTTGCAAGCTCTGAATTTTGCTTTTTCACTTGATTTTCAAACTTCTTCTCATGTTCCCGTTGAGCGGAACCGTTAGCATCTTCGGCTGCCACCAACATCTCCTCCAGAAGCTGTCTACTCTTCAGAGCCTCAGAGAGTTCAGCGGTCGCTGCCTCCAGCTCGGCCTGCTTTGAATCCAGCTTCTCCAAAGTCTTCTGGTTCATGTCTTCAACGTGTGCTTGGAACTGCAGCTCCTTCTCTTTCAGAAGGGACTCCAATGCAACTCTGTGCTTTTCTTTGAGTTCCTCAAGAGCAGCGTTACTCTGCTGGGTTAGGGTGTCCTTGTGTTTCTCCAGCTGCTTCTGGTGCTTCTCCTTTAATGCAGAGATTTGCCCTTTGTGTTTGTCCTTCAGCTTCTCCATCTGACTGGAAAGTTCTTGAGACAGACTAGAGCCGTCTTCTGGGATCTTCTCCAGAGAGCTCTCCAGCTCCAACACTCTCTGTAAACACATACAGGTAGGCTGTTGGATCATTCTCACGGCAGTTACAGTCGTCAAAAACAGTTTTCACTTATTAAGATATTAGACGAATAACAGTGGGAATTAACTGAATACATTTGAACACTATAATAGCACTTTTTATGTGAAATAACTTGAACAATAATAAAATGAATATTATGAGTTGTGGGTTATGCGAGTTATAAGTAAAAACATTCATTATTATTCATTACCTGGTACATTTGAGTTTTTCAAGTCTGATTAATATTGAATGTGAGTGTGTGTGTGTGTGTGTGTGTGTGTGTGTTAGAGATGTTAAGATTCACCGATTCGCATCGGTGCACCGGCATAAACGTTCAAGATGCGAGTGCACCGGTTGAAAGAGTGCACATCGGCTACAGTTTGGGTTGAACTCGCGATGCATCGATTGCGTAGCGTCTTTGCATCGGTAAAAAAACGATTCATTCATATAAAATCCCCTTATCTTGTCAACGTTCAGCAGAGACGATCTTTGATATTTGCTTCGCCACTACGGAGAACGAGAGTCTCAGTTATCAACACACACGGAAGTTGATGAGAAAGAGAAACACAGCGCAGCGAAAAATACCTACAAATCAAACGTTTGGCAACACTTCGGATTGTTCAAGAAAGACGGTGTAATAGTCATTTATGCTATATAGTTGACCGCAGGTCATGGAGAGTAATAAGGTATCCGTAGACCTTTGTATGAGGTATCTTTATTACTTAACAGGTCTACAGCCATGATACATAGATCCGTCCTAGATGCTGACTTGCATACACACAGTATCACTCCGCAGCCGCACCCCATCAGTAACGTCCTGATGGTATATGTGCGCGGCACTATTACTACAGACGGTCAACTTGAAAAATCACTCGCAAATTGTTAACGATGCCGAGCCGCTTTAAAGTACACAAGTAGTAAGAGGAACTTAGCGACGCACATAAAGAGGCGACGTGGGGTCTGCGGCTGAAAAGAGAAACCTGAAAGTGAGACATATGAGTTAAATCACTCAGTGAGGTGTTCTGTCAGAGAGAGGTGTTTAGCTTACAGCAGCCTGTGACGGCCAATAATAATTTAAATGTCTTCCTTACTGTAAGCAGTTATGAAATACCTGTTTGTGAAAGGTTATTTGTTTTCTTTATTGTTCAGATAGAAACCAATGCTTTCTGCTCACTGGTGTGTTAGCCTCTGAGTGTTAAGCACATCAGGCTGGCAGATGGGCATTGCTCTATGGTAGCTGTTATTTGCACATTGTTAATCATGAGCAATGCATCCTTACATTGTTTAACTGTGAGGTGTTATACAATTGTACTCTGGAGAGCTTTTAAAGGTAAAAAAATAAACGGCATGATGGGATGTGCAGTACCAAATATGTAAAGCACTTTTTGGTTAATGTATGATTTGCTGCATATAAGGAATAAAACAAAAATCCTCTGTCGTACCATATTGAAGTATCATTATTTTTGCATCGTGTTGAATCGCATCGTATCGCCCCGAATCGCATAATGTTGAATCAAATCGTATCGAACTGTATCGCAACAGGGGTGAATCGTATCGTATCGCATCGCCTGGTGTTTCAAAGGTATCGTTAATGTATCGTATCGTGGCAACGTATCGAGATGCGCATCGCATCGGCCTCAGTGATGGAGATGCACATCCCTAGTGTGTGTGTGTGTGTGTGTGTGTGTGTGTGTGTGTGTGTGTGTGTGTGTGTGTTGTGCCAAATAACTAAAAACATGACGCAGATAACATTAATGCCATTTCACTGAATTCATTAACTTGGCCATGAACAAAGATTTGAGCCTCAACGAATCCCTAACTAAAAGGTCCAATATTATCCAATGAACAACTTGTTTTTCTAATTGACTGATAAAAAACTACTCACGGTTCTTGCAGCTTCCAGCTCCGACTGAATCTCTCTAACCTTGTTGTCAGCTTCATTCCTCAGAGCCGTCTTCTGCAGCTCCACATCCTCCAGAGCCAGAGAGGTCTGCTGCTCCCGCTCGCTGCCCAGCTGATCAAACTCCTCTTTGCAATGCTCCTAAAAACACATGTTTTTAAATTGCATTTACTTGATTATGCTGTGAAATTAAATGACTTCAAATCTTTGAGACATACCACGGCTTTGTTGATTCTGGCACTCATCTCTTCTTCTTTAGCAGCCAAAGCTTCCCTGTGGAGTTGTTCCAAATTGGCCACCGTTTCCTCCGATGATTTCTAAAGATATTGATGATCATAAAGCATTTGTGTGTTTTTAAAGACATTTCGCTATCCCATTTTCCATTCTCATGTAAACACTTGAAATGGTGAGTCAATGTTACTACTTAGCTTCTATAAAGTGAAAATAACATGTCACATTCAGGCATACACAACCAAAATATCCAACTCAAGAGTAATGCCAGTAATATTAATATACTAATGACCTTTGCAATTAAAAAATAAAATGCATGAGTATACAGCAGAGGTCACTTCCTGACCTTCATGATGGTGACGACTTCCTGTTTGACTCGGGTTAGTTCCTGCTGCAGACTCTTCCTCTCCTCCTCTCCGGCCCTCTCCACCTCCTTCACCTGCTCCTCCAGCTGAACCTGCAGCTGTTTACGGGCCTCCTCCGCCTTCTGAGCTACACCCAGCGCCCGCCCCAGTTCTTCAAAAGCTTTGAGAAAATACAAAATAAAAACATCATAAACATATCCACAGAAAACCTTTACATGTACACTGACAGGAGTGGATTCCTTACCTGATTTCTCTGCCTTCTCTTTCTGCTCCTGTAATTCTTCTTTCTGGGCAGTAGCCTGATGGACCCTGGAGCGGAGCTGTGCGACCTCTTCTTCTTTCATTTCCAGGGTCTCGTGCATCTGCCGCTTTGTCTCAGCTATAACCATCCCCTAAAGTCAGCGACCCATGAAAGAAAAAACTTTTAAATGTATGGTTTGAGCAAATGAGTTGAGACTGACAGTTATTTGATTAGTACTATCTCTCTTTTACACCCCAACTCATTCTCAAGTATCAGGAATGGTTTTTGACTTTAAGTGGTTTCAGCATTCCTCACAGAGATCTCATGAGCTGCTGCCCATCCTGCAGAGCTGAGGTCAAAGGTTAAGAGAAACAAGATGGGACTTCAAGGTGTCTGACTTCTTGCTCCGTGACAGAGTAAAAAAACATGTCATGTCCGAATCTTCAGGCCCGTCAATCAAGAGGTGACTAAAGCTTAAAAAACCTCTCACTCACCTTGTCCTGCTCCAGCTGCTCAATATGGTTCTTGGCATCCCGCAGTTGAGTGATCAACTTAGTCTTTTCTGTTTTGTGCAGTTCCTAAAACATAAAACAGTTCACAAAATTACAAATGTAATCTTTTAAACAGGGCCTTTTCAGATTTTCTTTAGTCATATCCTGTTTGTGCTTTGGTCAGATAACTTCAAAATGACATGTTTGCTGCACCACCCATGATGCTTCAAACACAAGCAAAACACAAGCCCAGCTAAACCAACAAGTCGACCTAAATGACAGCCCAGGCCTGTAGTAGCTGTCTGTGGCACCGCTGTGTAACCATGAGTTACTAAACAGGAAATGCTGGGATGTCTTTATTTGATCCATGTGTGCCACAGGAACAATTGAACAACCTTCAAAATGTCTATAAAAATACAAAAACATGCTAATACAGCATGCAATACTCTGTCAACAAGACTGTATATATTAAATACAAAAATCCTCTGAGCTGAAAATCTAGAATCATAGACAGATGGTTTGTTTTATATTTGTGAGGCAGGGATGAGCCCAGCAGTTCCCGGATGCCTTCATGCTGCTTAAGAGGGCTAAACGCCTGTTAACCTCTGCTTTTCCTGACACAGGAAAAGGCCCACGTATTCCCAAACAGACGGAAAATTCAACACAAAAGCTATGGCAAAAATGAAAGCAAGTCGATCCCACATATCGCGGACGAGCTGTCTATTATCACTGTCTTTGTAGCGACAAACATTTGTTATCAACTGCTGCAACACATCAGAGCAGCCATGGACAAGCAAAACAAGCCGGGCATACCGACTGAAAGCTAAATGTTTTGAAATCAATGAAAACAACGGTTCAGTCGTGTCACGCTGACATGAACCCTCGCCCTGGAGCAGTGCCGGAGAATTCAGATGTTCGGACTCTGAGAACCGCAGATATCAACTGCGTCACTGAGATAATTGAGTCGCAATATCAGTGGAGCGTAAAGACTCTATTCATTCATTTCTCGAAGCACACAGTTCAGCCATGTGAAGCCCAGCCTCGTTTTAATCAAATTGCTTCATAATTACAGTTTACTACCAAAACTATTTTTTGGGAGTGGCTGTCCTAAGAAAATTGTTTTTTACTTTGAAAATAAAAGTTATAATGAGAATATTATCTCAAATGTATAGTTCAATGTCCTGATATTAAAGTACGACGACAGTGACACTCTTGAGCACAGGTTATGCACCTTGGTCTTCTCCAGCTCCTGCAGCCTCTCCTGCAGCGTCTCGTTCTCGGTGCCCAGCGTGACGCTGCGCTCCTTGTGTGTTCGCATCACTTCTTTGCACTTCTGCAGCAGGTTCTCCTGCCGGGTCACTCTCTTCTGCAGAGCCTCCATAAGTTTGGTTGGATCACTGTTGCCCTCTCCTGTTCAGACAATAAAATGCACCGGTTAAAGAATAACAGCTACATAGAAATGACGGAACCAGTAAGTTCATGTTTTGCTTTGCTCTCAACCAATTTACAAATATACATGAAAACATGTGCTTACCCTCAGTGACCTCAGGCCCTTCTCGTTGCTCCTCCAGAGGACTTTGTGTGGAAGAGATTGAGTCTGCATCTTCAGATTGAGGCATGTCACCCCCAGGTGGCACAGAGACCACCTTTGATCGTTTCTTCAACAGAGAAACCTGTTACAAACAGAGCAAAAACTACAGTTACAGAAATACTGGGTTGAAGCCCAACATTTTGTATTATTTCAGGCATACTTCATTTATTTGTTTGTGTTCTGCACAAGAAACATTGATCCAGTCTCAAAGGTTTAATGTAATATATAATCACAAGAAGTACTGCTAAGATGAATCATTCCAAAATGTTTAATTTATCACTGCAGTAACGTTAACAGTGGATATTTAATGTTGTATATTTGAGTTGGTCTAATGGATCAGTCAAAATAGGTTTTTATTAAAGTAACATTTGGAAATGCATATGTATTGTATAGGTTAAGAATAAATATCTGCCCAACTTTGAGTGATACACATGTATTGACTTAACCCTGATATTTTGAAAACGAAATATTAATATAATACAAACATAATTAACACATAAATGTCTGTATATCGTAGAATATAGTTAAAGGGAATCATTTTAGCCACAATAATTAATACTGAAAGCTGCAGTCTTGAGAAAAACATATCTGTGCAAGTTCTCACACCTGTGTTTGGAGAACAGTGATCATCTGGTCTTTCTCCTCCAGCGCAGCGTCAAACTCCTCCTGTAGGTGTTTCTTGGCCTGCTGGTCCATTTGAAGCTCCTAGAGATCATTCAATATGTTCACTCGTGCGTAAATATTTGATCACAAAGAGACACATACTGACCTCGAGAGACAACAACATTCATGACATATGGCCGTACCTCCCGCAGCTCCCCTATCCTGCGGAGAGATTTATCTTGACACTGACTGAGGATGACCTGAGGGGGAGGAGAACAGAAAAGAACATATGATGAGTTCAGGATGCTACATATGGTCCACTTCCTCTGAGAAAACCTCTTTCGAAAAATATAATAAAAAAATAAGCCAACATGGTAGTTGAAAGAAATTACCTGAGTTTTCTCTTTTTCTCGTTGCACTGTTCGGTATGCAATAACCAGCTGTGTGGTTGAGAAGTGGTAGAAAGTAAAAAAAAAAGGAGAGAAAGAGAGGGAAATCGTGATGAGGATACATCAAATATATATTTACATATGCACTTTAACAGGCTTACAAACGTCTCATTTAAATCTTAAAGGTCACCTATTATGCAAAATGCACTTTTTGATGTCTTTAATACATAAACGTGTCCCGGGTGTGTAAGGAGACTCACAAAGTGTCCGGAAATACAACCCTCTCTCTTTTCAACCTTACCCACATTTCTAAAAACGGGGGTACAACGGACTTGATCCAGATCTGCTGCGTCATGACGACATTACTAAAATGTGGGCTGGCTTTACGTTGAACTCCTGGTGACGTTACGCCCGCGGAGCCCAAAGGGGCGTGGTCAGCAGCGGCTCGGTTACATTTAAAGCTACGGAGCCAGAATCAGCACTTCTCTAACAGGGCTGAAATAGAGGAGTATGAGGCATGGCTACAATGGGTGATCTGTTTGGTATTTTGAGCAAAACACTTCAGAGACATGTTTTGTATAGACATGGCCCGATGATATATATATAATTGAAATATAGCATAATAGGTGAGCTTTAAAAGGAGCTGTACTCTGTGTGCCTCTCACCTCGGAGTACTTCCCTCTGTACTTCCCGAGGCTCATCTCCACTCGGTGCAGTCGGTGGAACAACTGCTCTTTGGAAAGGGGCTCTGCACTTCCTGGTGGCTCCTCAGCCTCACTCTCAATGTCCGAGGGCGGGTCATACGAAGGGGCGCCCGGGGAGTCGGTTTCTCCCAAAGGTGTCAGGGACTCGCGCGACGAACTTCGGACCAGACTCTCTTTGGAAGGAGAGCGGAACAGGTTTTCTGCCCGACTGGCACCACCACGAATCAACGACTCCATCGAGGGGACTCTTAACTGCAGCTTCTGGGCAAATGACGGCATCTCCTCTCTCTGTTGGAAAGATCAAGAAGTTACATACAAAGCTCATTTTAAACAAGGAGTAACATTATCGAGATCACATAGCAGGTAGAATGATATATTGGGTAATAAACGTACTTGAGGAGAAGCGCTTCCATCCCCGTTGATGCTACCTCTGGGAGATCTCGCTGGTCCTTTAGGGATGCTCTGCAGTGATAAAGATATTATGAGCAAAAGATAAACTGTGCCAGCGGACTTGACCTGGGCCAGTTAGTCATCCAAACCCAGCTTGGCTCTCCCTGATTACTCTGGAGGGAGCAATATTAGTATTGCTGTGAGCAATGCAGGGGCAATGGGTACCCTCATGCAACTTGGAAAAAACAGAGGGGTTATATACATAAAAGAAGGCATCTCTACGGAACATTAAACAAAAAGGGTTAAAACTGGACTACAGAGCAGCCATGAGGTCAGAACAAACAAACAGTTAAAAGTCAAGAAGGAGAGCTGGTATTTGAATTAAGATGCTTTGCAGCCATGTGCAGCTGTATTACAGGAGAGTCAACATGTAGCAGCTCGGTTGGTTTAGTTGTCTTGTTAGAAGCAGCGAGTAAGAAAGTGTTCTCCTACTCCTTCCTCTTGATTACTGTGAAACACATTTCCGTCCTGTTTCTTGAGGGAAAGTTTGTAATGAGATGTTAGTCACTTCCAGGATCTGTTTTAGATTAATATGCCGCCATTGTTGAGGGGGATTTTGAGGTTTAAAAAGGATTACGTTAATTTGTATCGTTCTGCATAATTTTGTTTCTGCGTTAGGGCTGCACAATATAAGGTTTAGTTCATTGTTGTTGCTTTGCACACATCACAGTAGACTGCTATGAGTACGTCTCAGTTGTTGAATGAGGGTGTCAGTAGAAAACTGCGCTTTAAAATGTTCAGAGAAATGAGCCTTCACTTGATTTAGTTTATTATATTCTCACAGGTTTATGTGAATGAGCAGGAGTAAAGGACCACATTTACAAACTCTACATAGCAAACAATACTTACTGCTTCACCATGCGTGTCTGCACTAACCCAGAGTTTAGTGCCTCTACTGTGTTTCAGTACTGCACGTCCAAACAGACAACAAATGTGGTTAAGAATCTAAAATCCTGTCATTCACAATAGTAATTGCGACTGCGAGAGCCAAACAAACATCCCTTCCAAGAGACTCCTTGATTTCTTGAATTTCTCAAAGGACAAACACGGCCGGCAAAACTAGTTTTTACCTCGAGAATGAAATGTAAATGTTCTTTGGTGAAAACCGAAAGTGACTATGTGAGATAGCTTGATGGGATGACTTTTGCTGTTGCTTTCTTCAGACACCTTTGAATGAGACGTGTAGATGGAACATGACAAGAATGTTGTGATGGATTTGAGATATTTGTGGTATTAGTACAAGAGATGATAATTACAACTGTAGCTGCTACGCATTATAATAACCTAGTGTTATCTGAAGAATAGGTTGTATCACAAAAAGGAAAACTTTACAAGAGTTGAATTTACCCACTTTAACAGTATGCCCTTACCAAGCTGTCCATTGATTTTATAATAAATATCTAAGGCTCAAATGAAATGAACTGGATAATAACAATACAAACAACCTTCTGTTGTTAAGTATCTGCTCCACTATTACAAGTTCCTCCTGGTCTGAAAATAAATGTTATGTTTTAAATAAACACTGGAGAAAGTGTAATGCTTTTCATATACTCGCTTATCTGCTCCACTTTATTAACAACTTCAACTAACCTCATTTGAATGAGCTGTAAACTAGACGTTCATTACAGGAACTGATGAAAGCAAATGAAACTCTCTTTACACAGATTAGTTAAATTAGTAGGACACAAATATCTACTTACATCAAACAAAATATGTTCACATTACATCTATTATATCATAGACTTAAACATAGATTTAAATAGACATACAATGGGTTAGCAAAAGGATTTTGCTGTATGCATATCATATATCTTTTACAACACAAATGATGTATGTTGTTTTCTTCTAGTTTTCTTACTGCCTCCACAAATAAACACTCACACCATCTAGTTTTTGAGCTCCACCAGCACATCTACAAAGGTCTTCGATCTGTTTGTTTATTTGGATAAGCTACCGGCAATTTAATATTTCAGCTTGAAAGCCTGCCGCAGCTTGTAAAAGGGTGACGGCAATCCTCCAAATAAACAGACTTGTGGGGGAGAAGGGAAAAAGACCATCAGGTAACATAACAGGGTGCTGAGGGTCTACATGTATAAGGCAAGCAACTAAGGATACCTGAGGACAATCGGGCAATATTCAATTCTATAACAGATAATAGGAACTGAAAGGAAGGGCAATAAACCAACATATGGCGGAAAGCACACAAGCTTCTATACCACAATAGAAACCAAAACTCCCATTAGATGCAGGGTTAGACTAGATATGAGATGCCTTCTTGTTGCTAAATCCAAAGGAAACAGGAGGCAGAGAGTAGGGAACAAGCTGTCCCTATTTGGGCCACAGTCTTCTACCGTTTCCCCCAAAACGGCACGGAGACGGGAGGGAGGAGGAGGAGGAGGAGGAGGAGGAGGAGGAGGAGGAGGAGGAGGAGAAAGATGAGGAGGAAGAGGCATGAAGTGAGGACACACTCACCACACTGGCTACCTGGGCCGTATTGGGTCGTTTTGAATGGTCCAGAGCAAAGATAGTATACTCAGATAGAAAAGCGGGCTCTGCTATCATCCCGGCCAGCAGCTGACCCCGTCAGTGCAGTTACGGGACGAAAGGTGGGGGAAAGGAGAGGAACACAGAGAGCAATGAGAAAAACAACACCATGAGTGTGAAATAGTGTTGAAGGGAGTGTGTAGCCAGACCTCCTAGGCAGCGAGAGAGACTGAGATGGATAAAGAGAGAGTGAGAGACTACATGGGAAGAGAGAAAAATAAGAAAAGTGGGAAAGTGAAACACTCAATCAACATTAATGTAATGAATAACAGTTTGACAGCTCTGTATGAGTTTTTATGTTGGGAAATGATAGGCTAAATCTGCCTCTTATAGTTGAGTAACATACATTTCCAGAGATGTCAAAGTGTTAAAGATGTGCGAGGTGAAAAAAGATGCTGCAATGATTTGAAGGTGCTAAATGTAAGCTTTGTTGGGCCTGAGTTACACCAGCACTGTGCCTCCAAAGGATACGGACTGAAGAGTATGGAAACCTGACCGAAAGGGGCACTGTCACTATTCCAGTTCGGAGTCTGCGGTGTTGAAATGTAGAAAATGTGTAATGACTGAGAAATGAAGCCCTTTTTTTTTAATCTGAAGATCAAACAGCCAAGACTGTAAACAGCCATGTCTACAGTTTAAATGGATTAACTCCATGTTGAGTCATAAGTCTTACAGTCAAGGTCGGTACCTAATTGCCGATCTGTCTCAGGAATCAAAGAAGTATTGCATAAACTTGCCCATATCTCCAGGAGAAAAATACTGCAACAAATCGCCGGGGAAAGAAAAACACTGAGGGAGAAAACATCAATTATTCATACTCATGCTGAAATATGGTCTACCCTTCACCATTACAATGCTCTTCCCAATGTCTCTAAGTGAGCAACACTTTTGGCAGTATACTAAAGAAAGAAATAATGATGTTATGCAATCAAATGATCTATTTTATATTGTTTGATATTTAATTTGAAATACAACATTATAAGAAATTGCCACATGCCTTTAAAAGAAGAAAACAAAAAATACCCAGAATTGTATTTACATTTCAACTCCATTGTCCCATGTGACTATACACACAGATAAACGGAGGGAAAACGTAACAGACCATACCTGTGTGTCATGACATCATAGTGCTGAATGCTCTACAACATCAGTTATCACAATGTTAATACAGCTTGTGCGTTTTCATAAAGGAACTTGTGGTGACAATCTGTTGCCTGAAGAAAATTGAATAGCTATGATTTAGGAAATGTGCTTAGGGAATAAATCTACGCAATAATATGCACACATTATGATCAGCCTGCGAGAGAGCTTCGAGATTATTGAATTTCGGAGTAGATGATGGATTGTGAAAATTATAAGCCTACACACTTTGAAAACTGAAAGTCACCGATTTGCTTTCACTTGGCACAGCGATCAAAAAGGGGACTGGTTAGTTATTGGGGGGAGGAAAAGCATAACAAACACATGACTGACAGGAACATTACTCTGTATTGAAAATAAGACTAAAAGCTGGGGAGAGAACACAACATTTTAGCAGGCTGCAGTTTGAGCTTCAAAAGATTAAACATATATAAAGATCAAAGGTTGACCCCATGCTCACCTCTCTGTCACTGGGAGAGGGGGAGCCATCGTGATGGAGCGGCGGGGTTTGACTGCTGCGCCGCTCTCCGCTGCCCGTCTGTCAAAATATAACAAACAGTATTTGTATTACAAAAGCAATATCTCTCTGCCCAAATGACACACAATCAGAACCTGTCTATCCTTTTTTATTCTGATATTGTTTTGAGAAATCAAGTCTTTTGACAACTGACATACAATTTAATGGTAGATTAAAATACTGTTGTTTGCCTATTCTTTCTTTTCCTATGATAATACCGCACTGTTTGTCAATCTTCACCTTTGAACCCATTTTGCTTCTGGCACTAATTGTCATGAACACAACATTGATCCACATTGATGTAGGCTATGAATAAGGGCCACATCGCATTGATAGGCAGCCTAAACCATTAAAACAAAGTTAACAATAAAAGGCACTGTGTAATAAGGCTAATGAGGCCATTTGAACACAATTATAAAATAGTGGTCATAAATTCCAGTTACAATCATCATACAGCTACAACTCAGGTTTAGCAAACAACACTGATACCTGGGTTTAAGCCTACAATGGACCTTCAAAGATGCTAAAACATATATGTATAATAAACAGGAATAGCTAAACGATTAAATCAATATATGGCAATCATTGACAAAGTACAATGTCACACGTTCAACCTGATTAGCAGGGTTATGATTAACCAATGAAGTATACAGGAAATAACAATTAATACCGAGAAGAAAACAGCTTAGTAGCAGTGTTTCTAACCATGGCATCATTTAGTGCGTTTAATTCTAGTTTCTCTAGCCTCGTGGTTGGTGCTGCCCGGGTTTGTATGTGTCAAATACAGCTGACATCCGTTTGCAGCCAATACAAGCAACCTAACACCGACACGCCCATACGTCTCAGTGTCTCTTCATGAATAATGTTTAGAGTACAACAAAGCTCTCAGTTAGCAGGCTGCTCTCGTTTGTGTGTACATGATAACGAGATTAACCAGTTACGAGTGTTCTTGAACGCACCTTACTAGCAGCTATTGATGACAGCTAAATCAGGCAGCTAAAGGATTTAGCGTGGGGCTAACATTTAGAATAAAGCAAAAGGTTCAACTGAGAACATGAATGAACAGAAGTTAACAGCTTATTGAGTTATGTCAATTAGATATTACTCAACATTTGGTTTCGAGGCATAGACCAAATACGTAATATATAATATATTCCTGAGCTAGCACCTCAGCAATGTAAACATGTTAGCCTAGCATGTTAGCTCCCACTAACACAACAACCAACCTGGGCCTGCTGTGGTGACAGCGCATTCCTCTGCGGTGACTGCTCCTCGTTTATCCTCTGCTTGAGCTTTTTAAACATCTTGTCACGCCAAAGTATCTAACAACGGACTAGCAGTTGACCACTATCCTGCAACGATGTATTTTGTTTCAGTTTAGCCTGACATCCAGACAGTGCCAGACTTCCTAGTTCGCCTCTGATAGCAGGTAAACGCACTCTGCGCATGTGCGGCCAACGTGGAGGAAAACTGAAACGTCAGAGTTAAAGGGCCAGTCAGGCATAAATTAGATACAGCGCCACCTTTGGAGAAGATTAGCACTGACACCAATAGCTACCATAACAGCTGCTTGCATACCGGCATAGTTGAATGTATATAATTTCAGGCAGCACATTGGTAATTAAGAGATGCCCCTTTTACAAAATGCAAAGCATCTTATAATGGGGCTGGCATTATTACACATCAATATCGTAGAATGATTCCTTTATAATGTTTAATGGTCAACATTTTTATTAGAATAAAGTTTGCTTTTATGACTAAGGGATCTACACATGTATCCTATATTTGGCTAGTTTTTTTTAATGCAGTGACCACAGAAAAATTCTCATTAGAAAGTTAAAGAATGGTGAAACAGTTGTTTTGAAAAATGTAACAGGATGTAGTATTGTCAACACATTCATATTTACAAATGCTATATGTTATATCACTGAAAATACTTCACTTTTGATGAAATGTTAACTAAGTAAAATGTATATACCACCATCATGCACTCATTATGAACATAACATCTAAACAACTCTAATACAAAATGTAAGGATCAAGTGCTGCAGAGGCTTGACAGAAGATGGCACCATTTAAATATGTTTACTGAGATTTGACTTCTGGCAAGATCAAAGCACAACCACCAAGTAGCATAATGCTTCATACTGTATGTGCTTTCAAGTTTTCATGGCCGCTAGGAGTTTTCCTGCTAAATGAAGATTAATTACTTTCTACTTAATCCTCCATACAACCATAAGTGAATATGTTTCCAATTGAGCAATTGTTTAACTGTTTATGCTATACATTTTAACCAATAGGAAGATGGTTAATTTTCTTCTATTTAGGGTTAAAGGGTTAGGGTTAGCCCATCACAAACAGATTCATGTGCAATGTTTATGTTATAACCTGGTGGAGTGTCTGCACGCTGATGATTTATTTTTGGTGCATTTCCAAAAATATAAAATCTGTAAGAAACTCTTTATCTGGGTCAAAGTGTTCTTGAGTAATGTCATGAAAAGTGTAACAGACAGAAGTTGAAATCATCACAGTGTGGGTGGTAGTCATGGTTTAGATGAGTGGTATTTTCCTGCCTTTGGGATCTGGCCATTTGCACATATCTGTAAAAAAAGAAATTCTGAGTAAGACTTGATGTCTGCTGGAGACAGAATTCAAGGAATATCATTTTTCCATTAAAAGGAAGTGTAAAAGGAAGATTTGATGAGCATTTTTTTCACCACTCTGGCTCTAATGCTTGCGACTCAGCAGGGCTTATGATCTATGATGGGTTCCTGGAACAGTGAACGATGGGTGGCTAACGGCAAACTCGTGGAGCTCTCCTATGCCATTGAGCAGTTACCCTGAGGCATCAGGCGGAGAATGGGGAATCTGCTGCTGCAAGTTTGCTTTAGCTGTTTTGTTTTGAAAGGCAACTTTCATCATATTTCATAATACATGACCAGTATGAGTATATGAATATCTAAAATCGAATTATTTGACATATTGGGGCTTTAATCAATTATCTAAATCAAACTAGCTAGTGATTTAATGCGGAAATGTCTCTTTTGTTGAACTGCTTAAAACCCTGAAATGTAAAAAAAGGTTCACACTGCTTTGTATCTAAAGAACTAATAGTATAATCAGGGAAGTGCATAAGCAACACCTGCTCCTTGTGACTTTAGTGTGAAGTTAGTAGTAAGGTACTATAAATAAATGCTGTTATGTGGTGGAGAAAAAGGTACAATATTTCCCTGTGTGTTGTGAAGTAGAAGTAACAATACAATTATACAACTACATGTGCAGTACTTAAATTACTTCTATAACAAGTAGAATATATATGTAAAATATGTCTTAATATAAGTATAATAACTAGTTTTCATTTGGCAACTTGTTTTGTAAATGCTTTTGTCTTAAAAAGAAAAAAAAGATTGATCTGTCCAATCAATATCGATAACTAGTCCATATTTCTATTTTCACAAAGGAACTTACCTGTTTTTTCTCTGAGGAGGGTGCATTGGACGGTAGGTTTAAGGGGGAGACCACCTTACACATTCTCCTGTAGTAAAGCTCCAACATATATGAACTCTAATGTGTATCTGATGTTCAATGCTGCCAACAAAACAAGGCTTCAGAGACCAGCTCAATAGGAGGAAAGGTACATATCCACTCTGAAATGTATTGATGCCCAATTATAAACATATGTGCAGGAGGACCTTGAAATCAAGTAAAGAAGAGTTTGTTATTTCCAGCAGCACCACCAGTTATAGCTGTGAAAAGCTGATGTGTGCTGAAGTGTAGAGGTATAAGTATCTCCTGGAATTCAATTTCACTCATAATTGTCTCTCTGGAGGCACACACCTAGGAGAAAGGGCCAAACTAATTAAATATTGATACACTTTGTGACTTGACACTGTTCTTCACGGCTCTTTCTCACCTCCTCCTTCTCCCACAACTCTCGACAATGGGGATAAGATCAGGGCAGCACCTCTTCCCCCTGCCCGAAGGTCATTTGAGGTAGCCTCTCATTCTCTGCTGCAATGTTTAGTGTTGCATCTTCATTAAGGCAATAAAATGCTTATTAGAGATAAAATCCCTGCCACAATTTAAATAATTCTCATAAGTATCCCTACTAGCAAAGATCAATTGACTTGTTCACAGTGTCCTTGGACTTGTGCCCATGTTCTTTTAAAACAGATGTTTGATGATGTCCATGTGGTATATTCAAGCAGATTTTACCACCGCAGATTAGCTGACTTTTCAAAAGTTGGGCAGTTTAATCCTTCATTTCTGTCAAGGCAGCGGGAGAGTGGTACAAGTTAGTCATATAGATTTCCATCCCTCCACATGAGACAGCAGTTTAGTAAGTTATGTATTAAATCCTCCAAAACAAGTAACTTTGCAACTCCCTGCCCAGATTTAGCATGCTGTTAAAGAGGTCAAAACAACAACAAGTTAACATAGCAGCCTGCAGTCAAACATTCAAAAAGGTTCTTACTTAAGTTGGTGTTATTCATTTATTTAAAGGTTACAAATGTTACAGTCTTGTGTTGA
Source organism: Notothenia rossii (assembly GCF_949606895.1). Lineage (NCBI taxonomy): Eukaryota > Metazoa > Chordata > Actinopteri > Perciformes > Nototheniidae > Notothenia > Notothenia rossii. The sequence continues at coordinate 70,079,792 of NC_136909.1, forward strand.
GGTTGATGATACAACTGTTTTGGACACTGATTGATGATTATGGGCTGGCGCTCTGACCATCTCTTGCCCCCCATCCCACCCCCCATGGAGTCATCATCTGGTTGTTTTGTGCCCACGCCTCCTGTCACAGTGAGGCCGTGCCAGCTTGTAGAGCAGGTTTCAAAAGCAGCATCATGGTGCGCCTTTGTCACTCGCATGGTGATAAGCAATGCACAGTCACCGTCTCTCAATTATGTCCTGTCCAAAAACAGTGGTACATGATGATCTGTAAACTTTATCATGTAGTGTTTTAATGATCATTTGGTTAAAAGTTGATTGAATTGGTAATGCAGTGAGGAAAGTGCAATGAGGCTAAATTCAGCCCAATTCTGTGTTGAAGGGGTAGCATTTATTCATGTTGCTGCATGTCAGTGCTCTGATTTGATGTAGGGTGGATCCACTAGATGGAGCTACCCCTGCATTAAAACACGTGCACCTTACTCAGCTAATGATAGGGATTTGAGGCCAATCAGCAACAACTGTGAGGCAGATTGTGAAATGTTCACAGCTGACATTTGACATCTTGATTGGAAAATCACAGGTGTTACTCACAACATAACCACAGGTTGATCTAATCCAATGAAACAGCCGGTGAGCCAACATGCACAATGCAAGGATGTTCATGGTACAACTGCATTCCTTGGTTTCTTTTCCTTTTTCTAACCAGCTCAAATGTTTTTTTGAATTTTTTTTCTCTCCATGCAATATAAATGTAATACTGCCTGATTTTTACAGATCAAAAATAATGCAATTAACCGGAACTGGCCTTACTGTAATGGCTCAATAAAAAAAGGCATGATACCAGACTCTCTTATCTAGAGGTGCATAAGGAGAATGTTACTAAGAGGTTCAGGAGGAATACTGTCGCTAAAGGGCAGGTTTACAGTAGATTGCCCACTGGGAGGCTCATTAGGAAGTTGGGAGCAGGACATACTAAGAATTACTGCTGGTGAGGAATTATTGGAATGGCATGAGAGGTTTTTGCAAGACTGTGAGTCTTTTGAAAGAAAAAATAACACATTATTCCTTTCATAGATCAGAAGTTAAATGTTCTAAGCAATAAAATAAACACTTTCCTAATCAAATATATTCAGAATGACTTCTGCCACAGCCCTATTTGCTGTTATTGCCTGTAGCTTATGGTGGCTAATGCTACCAAACGTTTTCTTTGTAATTGATGTCACTCAGTCGATTTTATAACTTGTCTGTAATTGTCACTTTCTGGTTCATTGGGCACCATATCAGAATCAGAATCAGAATCAGAAACAGGTTTATTGCCAGGTAGGTTCGCGCATACTACAGTAGGAATTTGACTTGATGTCATGGTGCATACATAAAATATAAAAAACAAGAAATCTAATATACATATATATATATATATAATATATATAGCTAATGTTCCACTGTCTCTCTTTAATGACTGTTAAAGCAGAGCCTATGATTGGATGTTTTCATGACGGTCTTTTTCTTCAGGCTTCAACTATACCTCATGTGCCATCGAGCATATGAATGAGGAATTCACTGACAAATGACAGATGATGCTGTCTACGCATTACATTAAGTCAATTGCTTTTAGTGCGATGGGTACAAGCGTTTTACTGACTTTGCTGGATCGCCACTACACCACAGCTGTATTTATTCACACAGTTTAATTTATTTTCACAGGAAAAGGGACTGGAACAACAACACGAGAATCACATTTTCTGCCGGGTTACTGATAAATCTTAAATGAAAAGATTTGTGGGATCTCTGAAATAGCTGATAAACGTGCCAACCAAAGACTTTAATGTCTCACTTGCCAGGTAAGTCATGGGGTTTTTGCTGCCCTATATCGTGTCTAGGAAAGACATGGCAGCTTTATAACAAGCCAGAGCCTCTTGTGCTCATGAATACTATTCCCAAACATTGAATGTTAAGCAGTTAGATTGCACTCTCCCTCAGAAATAAGCCATTACAAGGCATTTCCCACAGCTGGGGATTCACACAGAACTACATACAACCCCCCTGAGGACATAATTGCTTTTTCAGTTTCTTCTTTTTGTTTCATCACTCAGTCTAACACAACTTTCTTCATAATTGCTGCGGAAAGAAGGAGAAAGATGAATCTTGCTCTTTAGAGGTGTTGACTCAATTTGTGTTGCTTCCATTTTACATGTATAGAAATAAGGAAAAATGAAAAAGAACATTGGAGTGAAAGAAGGTATGATAAAAATGTACACTGGTGATTGTTTAGGCTCCAGTGTGACTCCAACTGGGACTGGTTGTAGTTGTGTTAGCTGATGAGAATGATGGCATTCATTACAGAGCCCCCTGCTGTTAAAACGATGCAGCGTCTTGAGGGGAGGAGGGTACACCTGGATGAATATGTTTTATGTAACAAGGATATCTTTCTAGAAGGCTGCGCTGGTCCCAGTATTATTATCTGTCGAGCAGTTGGATTTCCATCCGTCTCTGTGGTCAGAGACACTGGCATTTCCAGATGGCATGAACACCCTGCTGCATAAAACTGCATATTAATTCCGGTCTTATCTCTTCTAGAAAGCTCACTAGTGCGTAATTCTAGTTATTTGTCAGGAAAGGGCAGAAATACAAAAAAGTTAAATGATAATTATCCTTTTCGGATGTGTAATTAAGTAGATAATTTGTTTATATATAATTTAGAATCAGTAATATTATTATATATCAATTTGACACTGCTTAATTTGGTATGGTGTACAAATTCTCATATTACATTTTTGTATTATTGTTTTACACATTCGAAATAAATCTAATCAAATCTGAAATATGGTTAAACATTATTTTCATGCTTCATTAATCATTCATTCTAGTGATTTAGAGGTTTAAGCAACTGGAACGGAGGACCAAATTAAATAATAAATAATACTCATTGTGCATATATATAGGCTTATTAGAGTATATATCTTCTTACTGAAAAATTATAATGTAGCTACTTGATATTGACTATTAGGCTTTATTTCTACTTTGTATTTAGATTTTATACAAATTCAAGATTTTAAATGTTGAATTATTTCTGGAATTGCAGGAAGAGTAGGACACACCTCTTTTTTTCTTGGCTTATCATTGTGGGAGCATGAACTCATAACTCAAATCATAGATAAAGCACAGATTGTTTTACATCTTTATGATGCAGACATAATAGGAGACGGCTGTGGAGGAAGCAGTGTTGCATAATAACCGGTGAGCTGAATCTTGTCACTTATATATGAATCACATTTACAAAGTTCCAATTAGCCTCTAAGCTGATATGACTATGTGTCTAATTAGATCCACTTTTATGTTTTATGTTTTACTTTTATGTTTTAAGGCATCTGGCAGCACAGATACGCTCTCATCTGTTGCTGACAGTGATCAGTCAAACATCACTGTAGCCCATTAAAATGTCTCCGGTGTATCCTCACTGTGGCCACCATTGTCGTGGAGCAACCTTGAATAGCGCTTAATAAATCCACCAGAGGGAGAGCAGCTGCAGGTCTAATCTGACAATGCCCAGGCAAGGGAGGTTTCTTTTGGGTTATCTTTCCGTCCTCTCATCACCATGTCGGTGGTCATAAAATGCTGCTTTGTGGCAGAGGATAAAAGCAACCCTGCTGATAACTGAGATTCCTCCCCCGCTGAGCTCCTGGAGATGGGGCCGAGACAGAGGAACCATTAGAGAAGAAAGAGGCAGTAATCTGATCATGTCCTATAGGGAAGATGCGGCATCAGTCAACTGTGCCTTAATGTCGATTGTCTGGGTTGGAGCAAACTTGTTCTGTGTTTACAACAGCTGACATCTTCCCATTTCTTAGTCGTATTCTCGTATCTGTATCATTATGATGTCTTTACTCACCTGACTGCAGGGGAACATATGGCTATAGGAGGAGGCTCGTAAAGTGAATTTCATGCTGGATGAGTGCCAACAGAAAACCCTTATATACTAGACGTTAGTACATTAACGCTTAGCTGATCTACATTGATGCCAATACTGATCCCTATCCACTTGTATTAGTATATATTTTAGAAGGGTATAAACCATTTCCACTACTAAGCACTTACAAATCAATTCCCCAAGACTATGTGAAATTAAGTCAGTGCCTTTTTACAAAACGTTTCCATGATTTCATCTCCATTTTAATCAAGTTCATCATAGGTTATAACTTTGTTAAAACTATTTCCTCGTAAAAATAATGGTCAAGACAAATGAATGTGAAAGCTTTGTGATATTGAATCCATTATTTTTATAAAAGCAGTGTCACATACCACGGGAAAGAAAATAGAGCAGGTTCTTCTAAAGCAGGGTTATAATGAATCCTCGCCCAGAATGTCAATTATTTCACATTTTCACATTGTCACTGCCTAGTTTTTATTTCCTTTTTTCAGCGTTTTTCTCCTATGAAAAAGGACTGTAAATAATCATGTTACTATATGTCACATTACTGTCAACATTAATTTCCTCCAGTAGCCACATCATCCATGAAGAAGCCTGAGGATGTACAAAACTGTCAAGAACAATGTGCTTTATGTTGCATTTCTTATGCCCATTTTAAGCATTCAAGCATTCCTTCAGCAGCATATCATCGTGAACATTATCTCAGCGCATGAGAGCCGGATGAGTATTTTCTTCATGCTCAGTGACTTGCTTTATTCCATTAAATTCTATTATAGCAACATATCGGTGCTGTTTATTCCCTGACTCACCGGCACAAAACTGCGGAGAAACATTTGATATGTGTGGGCGTGAGATATTCACACATCACTAGGCCATGACTTATAGGAGGCTGGATCCATAACGTCAACACCTAGTGTAATAAATTCATCCCACTGTCTGAAAGAGAGGCTTCAAAACCCTTTTTTTCTATCAACAACATTGTGCTCCTGCTCCAAGCTTTTTTAATCTGCTGACTAAGCTGGTGGCTAAGAACACAGCAAACCTTATCTAATCATTCTTAATATACATCGACAGGACTTTTCCTCCTGTTGGGGTCTGTTCTACAACAATGCAACACGCTGTACAATTCCCCAAACGCCTCCTAACACTTACTGAACCGGCTTGCTCTCTATGAATCATTTTGAAAATGCTAAAAGATTCATGGTTAGTTCAACGATTAAAGAAAAAGCACTATTCATGGCTGCATTTATTTGGCATGTAGGCAGGGTATAGCCATTATCTTTTTATCATTCATCTTTTCTGGATAAAGCCAGATTTAGGTGTCTGTTTTGTCTATCAGGTTGTCACAGGGTTGACCGCAATCATCACTCATGTCTACCAAATGTCTCCAGTGAAATATTTAAAAAATGACTGTGTATTGCAGCATGTGTGTTTTCATATGGATTCATGTGAGCAGATCTCTCTCATGTGTTTAATGCAGCAATGCTATCATCTCGGCACATCTCAATAAAAAAAAGTTGAAGCCAAGCGGTTGAACAGAGAGATAGGAGCCTATGAGAGAGGGGGTTGGGGGAATCTATAGGCGACTGTCACCGTGATGAATTAATCACAGGCAAAGTCAGCTTTCCTTCAATGTGCTGATCAAAGTCTCAAAGGGCCAAACCTGATTCAGGATTAGAGTAGCTGTATACTGTACCTGACTGGAACTGGAATCTATACTATCTTGGGATCAATTGATTATTTTTTCCTGTTGTAGATGTTGAATTATCATCGTATTTTTGTTTCTTATTGGATTTGGTTAGAATTTGGCCTTTTTAAAGATGGATCCTGTACTGGGACATTTGCTGCTTCAAGGAATACTCGATAACCAGAGATGCAGCCTGTTGGGAATGAAGTCATTACATTTCAGCCTACTGTCTTTTTTTGCGTCTCTGGCATATTTGTTTCTTGGTCTTTAAGGAATAAGACAATCTGAAAAGAAGAAAAGCAACACTGTAACGTCTTATGGTGCTCTGTCAGACATTCACTGATTCTAATTAGTTGTGTTGAATTGATAAACACCCAAGAGGAACATGACTATACATGTGTTGGCTATAAAAAGTTAAATGCATTGCAGCACTGGACTGCAGCTGACAGTCGTTCCTAACATGAGTTTCATGGAGGGAAAGCTTTCAAAGTAGGCTGAACAGATGTCAAGCGCTCCTTGTGGATATTAGCTTTCCATTCTGAAGCCGTGTTTGATAAAAAGATTATGACATTAAGAGTGGTGGAAATATGTTGGCTGAAATACCCAGGGGACACTCTAGAGTACCATTAGGCTTGTCGAAAAGTTATGATGTGATATTTTGTAATTCCAACTCCTCCGGCTGCCCTTGAGAGCTGTACACTGTAGAAAAGGTGAGTAGATTTAAAAAGTATAATAAGTGCAGCAAACCACAACCATCCACTGCTCTTACTGTGTACCACCTCCAGGTTTTCACTGGACCTTTAAGAGAACTTAACATGAGAGGATGCTTTCAAAAGTGCTGCTATCTAGAGATTAGAATTAAAGTCTCACTCTTCAAAATAACAAAAATAAATGTGTTGGATTCAGGTATGAAGCACACATTTCGATAAAAGGGCCTGCACTCAGCTGTTGACGTAAAAAGGGAGGGAACAAAAAGGCAAAATCTTCGACATCCCCTCCCAAAAGTAACAGACAACAAGCATTTATATATCATTTTTATTGTGATGTTATTCCTCTTAAAATGACCAAGCTTGGATTATCCTTCCGCTAATGTATCACAACCGAAACAGCTTTCCTTTTTCAAAAAGTCATGTTGGCAGGATTACACCTGCAGAGTGTAAAATCACATTTAGTCCGACAGGGTTCACTCAATCCATTGCTGAAAAGCAGAGAAGCCAAGTGTATTATTTATTTGGCAAAATTAAATGCAGGTTCTACAGCTGCATAAAGCACCTAAAACCTACCTCCTCCCAAAAGAATGTACCATACTGGATTTTTCGAGGAGAATTAATGTTGTTGGACTCTAAATCTAATTTGATCCTTGTTGGCAAATCCTCCTCTGTTGGGAGAGAGTGGAAATGGTTTAATTTAAAGCAAATGCATGCACACACAACCACAAAATAAGTGGATTAAAGTTATAGGACAGCCGAAGCGATTGACTAGCACTTTTGTCAGTGCTCTTGTTACAGATTAAAGCTGGAGTTTACTTAAGAGGAACACTTCTAATACATAATGGGAGAGTGGCAAAAGCTGCAAGCACATTTAAAGTTTCAGGTAGCTTTGATTTATAACAATTATTGCGTTATCATAAATACATTTCAACCTCTTATTAACAGACATAGTGCAGAGATACAGAAGAACCATATCATGTAGCGAGATCAGAACTTTGGACAGAGCTATTGGGTAAAAGATGGTTTTATGGGATTACTTAACTTGAATTATTCCTGTGAAACAAACTGTAATGGACATAAATGCATGTGCAGGTGTTACTAGTCAATCCCTCTAAAGCCCCCATGACAAATATAGGTTTCTGAAGGGTTCCTCTTAAATCTCAGAGGACTGGTTAAATTGGCCTTGTCAAGCCAGATCTAAATCAATAATCCCACACTCCTTGCACTAGCGTTCATGCCTTTTCACCTCTCACGTCAACCTTACACACCAGAAGTTGTGGGATGCATCAGATCTCAGTTACCCATTAAAGGGCCATTTGTGGACTGTTTTTTGAAATGACAAAATGATTGATTTCACCATATGTTCTCAATCATTGGGATCAGTTCTTGCTCAGCAGGGTGAGAGGAAATCCCTCATTCGCTTTTATGGCCGCTTCATTTCTCACTGTAGGCGGATGTGTGTCCTCCCTTGTCACCTCATCTTTATTCACAACGGGAAGCCTCGTGGCTGCACTCTGAAGGATTTTCTCTCCTCTGTTGTGCCAATACGTCCTGTGTATCCTGCACTGGCTGGCTAAGGTGTGCATTGAGCCACGGCTGGAGGGATTTAAGCATTTAACACTTAGCCCTTGACAACAAAATGACTGCTGCATAAGGCAAGGCAAGGCAAGGCAAGGCAAGTTCATTTATACAGCACCTTTCAGCACACGGCAACCCAAAGTGCTTTACAAAATAAAATAAAATAAATTTAAGAATAAATACAGTGGAAGCACATTATAAAAAGGCATTTAAAAACACACATGGATAAAAGCCAAACTGCAGTTTGAATTTGAACAACTCATCCAAATGCAGCATCAAAAAGATACATTTTTAATCTCGATTTAAAAGTATTAACAGTTGCAGCTGACCTGCAGGATTCAGGGAGTTTGTTCAAGATGGTCGGGGCATAACAACTAAATGCTGCTTCTCCATGTTTAGTTCTGCCTCTTGTAACAGAGAGCAGATCCGTCCCAGAAGACCTGAGACTCCTGGATGGTTCATACTTTTGCAGGAGATCGTTTATATAATTCGGTCCTAAACCATTTAGTGCTTTAAAAACCAGCAATAGTACTTTAAAATCAATTTGTTGGTAGACCGGAAGCCAGTGTGAAGACTTCAGAACTGGACTGATGTGATCCACTCTTTTAATGGTAGGTGGTACAGGTAGGCTGTCTATTTTAATATGGATAAATGTGTCACTTCACAGAGCAAATTAAGAAGAGTTAACACAGACAAGGATACTTTAAAGACAGAAATCAGGAAGCTTGGAGTTGAACAACAACCAACACTCAAAGAGATATTACTTTGGGTCAGGGAGACTATTTTTGGGGTAGATAATTCTGGACCTTTAACGGTGGTTGCCACCTGTCATAAAACTGTAAAAAGAAGACTGCAGACTGATTTTGAACTTGTTTGGTAAGTAAATGAAATACTTTCTTTAAATGTTGTGTTTTGATAATGGTATTTCTCTGGCAGTTGGTCTTTTTTTTAAATGGTGAGACTCAAGTAAATGTTGTACTATTACTTTATGCCGCTATTTTATGTTACTATCCATCTGTGCCTTTGGTACCATTAGTTTATTAATGCACTAAAGCTAAAACGTTACATTCCATGACTAAAGCAAAAAACCAAGATAAGTTGACGCGTATTAAGTAACATACTAAGTATTAAGGTATTAAAGGTCCCATGTCATACCTTTCTGGTTATTACCCGTCCCTGTCACGGGTTGTGAAACAAGCAGGACCCAAATGCAGATATAAACTGAAACTTCCTTTATTTCAAGGCTACGATATATATATATATATATATATATATATATAGACAATGACAAAACAGAACACTCACCGCAGAACTAGTCAGGGAACAAGACGAACCGACCAAGACAGACAGACAACCCAGAACTTAAATACACACAAGACTCAATCACACAACAAGACACAGGTGATGAGGGAGGAGAAAACACAGGGGCCCAGGTGAACATAATCAGACAATTAGACACACCAGGGAAACTAATGACAAGAGGAAAACACAGGGAAAAGGACCAGACAATAACCCAAAGGAAAACATGACATGGAAAACAGCAAAAACACCCAAACCTACAAAACTATAAACGTGACATAACATGAGAATCGTGACATAACCCCCCCCCTCAAGGGACGGATTCCAGACGTCCCAAAAAAACAAAAATCCAGCAGGGTGGGCGGAGGGGGTCTGGAGGACGGGTCTCGGGCGGACGGCCCGGGGGCAAGGCAGAGTTCAAAAAAGGGGAATTCGGGCGGACGGCCCGGGGGCAAGGCAGAGTGCATGGAGGGAATCTCGGGCGGACGGCCAGGGGGCAAGGCAGAGTCCGAGGAGGGGTGAAGACCCGACAGCTCCGGAGGCCGGTCAGGAGCCGGTGTCGGCAAGATCCCCCATGGAAGAGGACACAGGACCGGCAGGATCCCCGGCAGGATCCCCGGCAGGAGAGCAGTCGGCGGAATCCCCAACGCGACAGGACATGGAGTTGGCAGGACCCCAGCGGAAGACTAGTCGGCGGGACCTCCAACGTGGCAAGACATGGAGTTGGCAGGACCCCCGGCAGAAGGGCAGTCTGCGGGACCTCCAACGGCTCAGGACATGGGGTTGGCAGGACCCCCGGCAGAAGAGTAGTCTGCAGGACCTCCAACGGCACAGGACATGGGGTTGGCAGGACCCCCGGCAGAAGAGCAGTCTGCGGGACCTCCAACGGCTCAGGACATGGGGTTGGCAGGACCCCCGGCAGAAGAGTAGTCTGCGGGACCTCCAACGGGACCAGACATGGAGTTGGCAGGACCCCCGGCAGAAGAGTAGTCTGCGGGACCTCCAACGGCACAGGACATGGGGTTGGCAGGACCCTCGGCAGAAGGGAAGTCTGCGGGACCTCCAATGACACTTGAGTGGGTTGGTTCGCCAACAGAACCCGGGGAGCTGGCGTTGGATGGACAGCCAACAGGAGACGAGGTGCTGGAGTCGGCCGGTATGCCGACAAGACACGGGGCGCTGGCGTCGGACAGACAGCCATCAGGACACGGGGAGCTGGCGTCGGACGGACAGCCGACCGGAGACGAGGTGCTGGAGTCGGCCGGTATGCCGACAAGACACGGGGAGCTGGTGTCGGACGGACAGCCAACAGGACACGGGGAGCTGGCGTCGGCCGATGAGTCAGCAGGTGACGAAGAACCGGAGTCGGGACCATGGTTACTGGAGCCGGCACTGAAGCCGGGAACATGGCTGTAAGGTCCGGTTCTGGAGCCGGAAACATGGCTGTAAGGTTCGGTTCTGGAGCCGGAAACATGGCTGTGTGGGCCGGCACTGGAGCCGGAAACATGGCTGTGTGGGCCGGCACTGGAGCCGGAAACATGGCTGTAAGGTCCGGTTCTGGAGCCGGAAACAAGGTTCGGTTCTGGAGCCGGAAACATGGCTGTGTGGGCCTGCACTGGAGCAGGAAACATGGCTGTGTGGGCCGGCACTGGAGCAGGAAACATGGCTGTAAGGTCCGGTTCTGGAGCCTGAAACATGGCTGTAAGGTCCGGTTCTGGAGCCGGAAACATGGCTATAAGGTCCGGTTCTGGAGCCGGAAACATGGCTGTAAGGTCCGGTTCTGGAGCCGGAAACATGGCTGTAAGGTCCAATTCTGGAGCCGGAACCCTGGCTGCTGGGCGCGGAGCAGAAGCCTGGACCCTGGCTGTGTAAGCCAGGTAATGGAGTATGGAAGCAATGCTGCGTGGGCCGGTACTGGAGCATGGAGCCATGGCTGCTGGGGCCTGTTCTGGGGCTGGAACCATGGCTCTTGGGGCTTGAGCTGCTAGCTTGGCCTTGCGGCGACTCCTCTTAGCAGCCGCCTGAATACTCCGTGGACCTCCATAAGCCAGAAGAGTTCCAGAATATGACTCCTGGACAGGAGCAGGAACTGGGGCAGAAGCATGGGTTGACTGCAGACGGAACCCACCGAGGCGTATGGTGCCAGGTAGGGAATTGGGAGGCCGGGAGCTAGCATGCCTGGGGCTAGCAGGCCGGGAATCACACACAGGGAGGATCTTTGAAATCCAGCCAGGTATGAACTTCACCATACCTGGTTTCTCTCTAGCCATCTGGCGCGCCTCCGACAACACAGCCTCCCGCTGCTGAACTCCGGGTGCTCTCTTCCATCTATCCGAGCAGTTAGCCAAAAAAAAGGAAAAATGTAATAATTCCGACTCAAACGGATCTGCTGGGCCCATTTCTTGGTCGGTTCGTACTGTCACGGGTTGTGAAACAAGCAGGACCCAAACGCAGATATAAACTGAAACTTCCTTTATTTCAAGGCTATGATATATATATATAGACAATGACAAAACAGAACACTCACCGCAGAACTAGTCAGGGAACAAGACGAACCGACCAAGACAGACAGACAACCCAGAACTTAAATACAGACAAGACTCAATCACACAACAAGACACAGGTGAGGAGGGAGGAGAAAACACAGGGGCCCAGGTGAACATAATCAGACAATTAGACACACCAGGGAAACTAATGACAAGAGGAAAACACAGGGAAAAGGACCAGACAATAACCCAAAGGAAAACAAGACATGGAAAACAGCAAAAACACCCAAACCTACAAAACTATAAACGTGACATAACATGAGAATCGTTACAGTCCCCTTGTGTGTTATGTAGCTTTTTATGCATGTAAATGGTCTGCAAAGTCACAAACCCTCAAAGTACACCCTGTAGCAGAAAATACGTGTCTATGCTGGCCCAGAATGCCTCGTTGGAGATTTTCTTTTCCCATTTTTTTCTTCCAGGAAGGCGGGAACCAAGTGACGTAACGATGATCCAAATGGACCAATTGGTCCAAATGGACCAATCCGCGGAGCTCCTCACACACACACACTCAGCCAGTGTGCCACTTTTCTCAGCTGCAGCTCTGCAGATTTCTCAGCCTGGACCAGGGCCCGGTCCGAGCACACACAGACCCACAGCCAGGTTGTGTGTGTGTGTGTGTGTGTGTGTGTGTGTGTGTGTGTGTGTGTGTGTGTGTGTGTGTGTGTGTGTGTGTGTGTGTGTGTGTGTGTGTGTGTGTGTGTGTGTGTGTGTGTGTGTGTGTGTGTGTGTGTGTGTGTGTGTGTGTGTGTGTGCGTGCTCTGGCCGAGCTCGGGCCGGGCCTTGCCGTCCCGCAGACCCCACGCAGCAACCAGGAAACAACATCAGCAAGCCAGCACAAACTGTCCGCTCCATCTGTTTTCTCATCTGTTTTTCATTGTAACACATCACCCCATCGACTTCCGGTCCATGGGACCTTATTTCAGAAAAATAATGTATTGAAGTCAATGGAGAGAGAAAACTTATCTTTCGATCCCTTTTGAATTGTGCCATGAATTACACATATGATGTTTCTCAACCTTAAACAATCATTTCCATGTAAAAAAAAGAAAAGTTTGTCGTAAAACTGTTGAAATATAAGACTATGACAAATACGCAACTAGAAAGACTACTAATCCCAGAGTCGCGTAAGTGATGTCATAACTGTTTTCCTCCACTATGAGATAGCTAAAATCAGCGCCATATAGATATAATCTATCTATATGGCGCTGGCTAAGATAAGATAACTTAAAAAATATGCCTGTCTGCTTAGTACCAGGTTGTTATTATACCAGCAATGGATTTTGCTCGTTCTTTCGCTTCCCGTCTGATGAAAAGACCAGGAGTGGCTGGATCAAGTTAGCTACCTAGCTAGTAGCTAGCACGTTAGTTAGCATTACAGCCTTGTCATTTTTATTAGCCTTAACATGAAGTAACATAAAGTAACCCAACATGTTAAACAGTAAGAGTAGTAGTCATATTTCGTGAACCCTTTGAAGAGTACTGTCACACCTGATCAATGACATTTGTTAGAAATTAAAATCAATGTTTTAATGGGGAAATGTAGTTTAAACATGCCGTCAGTTTTAATGCTCTTTTATACTGAAAAACCAGAAATTCTTGTGCACAAGCAGTTAAGCTTTTATTCTGAAAATCCTTCATCTCCGGTTAGCATTTAGCATGTGGCTAATATACGATTTCCTGAAGAGGTGAATTTAGTAGCGAAATGATATGGAGTGGTGCAAACCGAAGCCTACTGATTTAACACTACAACTATAGATGTCGAGATACTACCATGCTGAATATTAAATGAAGGTACAGTTTATTTGAATACATTGTTTACAGACGAGAGTAGCATGTGACAACATCCGGAATGACCGGAAACCAAACGAGCCGAGAAGTATTGTTTAGAGTATTGATTACAGCGTTTAGAATGTGTTAAATGAAAAGTGATGAAAGAGAATATGAGGAGAAACGGTGTGTTAAGCATATATTGAATGTGAAAAGAACCTATCCTCTGTTTAAATGCAATAACGGACATTGGAGACGAGGCGAGCCGGCTGGCGGGGAGGAGCCAGCACACCATATATAAACCACCGGAGGAGAGATCCACTCGCTTGGCTTCCCTATCGAGGAGCGGATCACAGCTGTTTGTCTGACTGAACAATATTCTGTCTGTAACACTACCGCGCCTTTTTAAATTAAAGTACCCAATTGAACTTTCACAGAGACTCCATTTAGTCTCCTATTTTAAAGCTTCTCTCCTGGTCGGGAGAATAACGAACACAGTTAACACATTCTATAATACACAATTTAAGCCCGGGGGAGAAATGCTAACGCTACATTAGCATCTGCGATCTTTCCTACTTCACGCTATCTGCACAAATGGATGACATTAAACTAATGCTGTCAAAATTATCGCCTTAACGGCGGTAATTAATTTTTTGAATTAATTGCGTTAAAATATTTTACTTATGCGCAGAATGGCCGCCCCATACATCCCACCAGTGGCAGCGCTGGGGTATGGTTGGGGCAGCGCCATATATCTATATGGCGCCATATATCTATATGGCGCTGGGTTGGGGTAGGCTACACCCATACCAAGAAATGGCTTAGCCCCACCATGAGAAATGATGTTAAAGTAAGCAAAATAAAGCCCGCCAACTCGCGCCGAGAATTGCACAGACAGCAGTTAGTAAGATTGATTTCAGTAGCCACTTGCCTGGAAATACCGAAGACCAGAAACGGTTTTGAAAACTTTTGTCACGTAGTGATCGTCTTCTCAATAGAACATCTTTGATAATGTCTTCTGGCCAATCAGAATCAAGATAACGGCGTGGTGTTGTTGCAGGAAGTCCCGACGGAGAATACTTTTGCTGTAGTACATCTCTATATACATCCATACAACATTAAGTGTTGATAGAAATCAACACGTAATGAAATAAGACCCCACGGTTTGATGATAGGTGTGTGGGCTGTCTTTCATTTTGACACACAGAACAATGTTATAATAAACATACATACATACTAGGGATGCCAGAAACTGACCATGATCAAATTTGAAAATCGGACAGCCCTGGCGAATATTAATCGATTAGTCGCCTGCGCTGCTGGCTTCCTCCAAGTTTACAGTAAAACAAACTGGTGGTGTGACCAATGGCCATTTACAATTACAAATAATATTACTATTATTAGCATTAATCTGCATTATTGGTTGAAACTAAGCCAGGAAAAAAAGCAAAACATAAATAATAATAAAAAAATATATAAATAAAATCGAATTTTTAAAATAATTTTCGATTATGGAGACTAACGAATATTCGAAAAATCGAATAATCGCTGGCATCTCTAATACATACTGTATGTTAAATGGATATATCCGCCTTCTTTCATTTATCTTTCCATTCCCACAACAATATACATAAAGAAATGGCATATTTTGGACATAGTTCGAATGGTGATTAATCATGATTAATTAATTTTTAAGCTGTGATTAATCTGATTAAAAATTGTAATCGTTTGACAGCCCTACAATAAACATTAAAAAGACCAGGCAGTTCAGAGAGAATCAAAGGCAGGCAAGCAGCTTTGCATGACATTCTTCTGGACGTGTTTCATTGTGGTGATAGTGAGCGTAGTCAATCCTTTTGTTGACAAGACAGTAGTGACGACCATCTTGGTGACATGTGTTGTTCTGCTACACCGGAGATGTAATTCATTCAGCGTTTCACACAAACAAATGTGTTACTTCACAGTTTTACGACACATTTTAATTTTTTTGACTTGCAAAATTATCTTTTAAAACTGACAAACGTCATATGCGTGGCACAATTCAAATGGGATCGAAAGATAATCTTTCTCTCTCCATTGACTTCAATAGGCTCTGTGCACAAGATGGCGTCTATAAACCTCCGGTTCATTGAGTGTGCGGTTGTAAACTTCCGGTCTACGGTCTGGAGTGGTTGAGCGGGTAGATAGCGATATACATATGCACGATAGAGAGAGAGAGAGAGAGAGAGAGAGAGAGAGAGAGAGAGAGAGAGAGAAAGATAGATAGATAGATAGCATACAGATAGCGATAGATAACATAGAGAGATAGATAGATAGATAAATAGATAGATAGAGAGATAGATACATAGATAGATAGATAGATAGATAACATACAGATAGCATACAGATATATATATATATATATATATTTCTATTAATCATTTTCGGCCTTTCGGCATTCGGTTTTCGGCCAACTGTTTCCTATTTTCGGTATCGGTTTCGGCCAAGAATTTCCCATTCGGTGCACCCCTAGTTCAAAGCCTCAATCAGGTTCATGTTCTGGGGTTTTGATGTAGCTATTGTAGGTAACCTGTGATTTAGGATTAAAAAAAGCCAAGCTAGCTGACGTTTTACAACAGATTTGTGATAATAGTGACAATAAATTTGCTCACATCAACTGGTAGCTAGCTATGTGTGTGTAGCATGAAGGGGCTACAGATTTATTTTCGTTTTGTAACCCTCTCGTGTAAAATAATAAATACATTAGCTAAACCCAAACTTAGCTTTCATCAAAGATTCTTTATGAGAGGTTGAAAACCGTCTGCTTTCATGGAAACCCCAGAAACTTGTTTTTACGGCTGCTGTTCTTTACTGTATGGTTAGTATAATCGTCTTGGTGTTGGTAGCTCGTAGTTATTCCATGCAAAGAGAACAGGTGTAGCTCCTTTCTGTACTCTGTTCAGTCCTCCAGCTGTGACCAATAAGTCTCCTGGTCGAAAATGCCTAGGCCTACTACACACACAGGTATTTTTTGTGGGGCTGGAATTGTCCCTACGGACCTACGGATCAGCCACTGAGCCTTTACCTCAGCATCAATAGGAAATGAATGGAAACTTATCTCCCGATTATAATGGGACGAATTTGTACAAAGGGGCACACAGCAATGTAGTGCCGACTTTCTTACCCACTGGAACGCAAATCGCTTTTCTTTACCGCTCATCATCTATGCTATCTATCGCTAACTATATCGCTATCTGTATGCTATCTATCTTGCTAGACCCTCCAGAAAAACGCGATTCTGCATTCGCAGAATTTACCGCATAATCAGCAAAATGGCGCAGATTTTTAAAAGGCCGCATATTTATCAAAAGGCTGCATAATCCCCGAATTTTTCCACACAAAGTTGAGGGGAAAAAAAGTTAACTCGTCTTGACGTGAAGTAGCGATCGTATTACGGTGGCCCTGAGAGGCCAGGGTGCTGCAAATAAAAGAACGCTGCAAATAAAAAAAACGCTGCAAATAAAAAAAACGCTGCAAATAAAAAACGCCGCGATGCAAATAAAAAAGCCACAACGGAAGTGAATTACCGGGGACTATTATTGCTGATGCACATACGACGGAAGTTAATTACCGGGGACTATTATTGCTGATGCACATGCGTTTTTTTATGCGAGAGAAGAAGAAGGCTGGGGGATCTCCGGGAAACATCTCATGGGTAAGTTTATAATGTTAAAGTTACACAGGATGTAGATAATATCTGTCGCTGCCGTATTTATGACTTTAAATGACGTTATTTTGTGTGTGGGAGCAGATTATGTGTGTAGTGTATAATGTTAGTAGAACATAGCTTTGATCAAAACTGCAGAAAGCTATTTTCAAGTTGTTTGCTTGTCTGTAAAAACTGTTTGATTCTGCTCGATTTATCCGTGCAGCTTGAACCGTTTTAAATCTAGACCACACACACACACACACACACACACACACACACACACACACACACACACACACACACACACACACACACACACACTCACAGTATTCTTGCGTGTTTAACTGCCTGAAACTTGTCTTGCCCTTGTCAGTGGGGAATGTCGTGATTAAGACACACTTGCAATCCATTTTGGGAGATTCCTTGTATTAAGCCAGCGTTGAAAGTAGTACTGATTAGTCTTTCCAAATGTGTTAGTGTTATTTAAAAACTAGTGCAGTGCCCGTTCGGGGCATGGCCGTTCAAAGCTTGTGCCTGTACTAAGCGGACCGATTGTTTGGCTCCCATAATTGCTGCTTGCAATGTTGTCCGGGGGGCGTACCCGATCGGAGCGCGTAGATTCGTCAAAAATAAAGGTTTAGAAAAATGAATCCCAAAAAATTCTAAATGAAGGATGCAAATCATCATGCAATCCGCAAGCCATATCCGAAAGCTTAGGTCGATCTGACAAACAGTCAGAGAGATATGCGAGCCACAGACACACACACAGACACACACACACACACACGGACATTTCTTGCTTTATATATAGATAGATAGATAGATAGATAGAAAGATGTTCATGCAATTGAAGCGCAAAGCAACCTAATGATACTTTATTTGTTTTCTTGCAGGTCATAATGTATTGTCCTTTTTGTGGACAGCAGCAGGACTCTAAATCAGCCTTTTGCTGTTCATGTGGCAAGGACCTCAAATTCCTGTGTGATGTTGATAAAACAGGCACAAGTGGAGGTAATTTTTATTTTTTTATTTTTTGAATTAGGCTTAGGCAATGTACACTCTATATCTTATGAGTATGGGTGAGAACACTGTATGTCTCTCTGTTCTTTGTCATTGACGATTGATTGGACTCTTATTTCAAGCAGAGGCTACAGGAAAAAGCACACTGGAGTTATTCCGGACTTTCCGGAGTGTAAAAGAGAAGGAGAGACGAGCAGGTTTTAAGAAAAAAAAAAACACCATCAAAAGACAACCTGAAGGTTGTGAAGGTACATTTTTTTGCTGAGATAGACTAATAATTTGCCGACAGTCCATTCTGTCATGTATTTATAGTGTCACTGAACTAGTTAACAGTCGCCTATTTCGTTGTTTCTCTGTAGATTTCAGTAGGCCTTATGAGGCTGAAAGATGGTGTACCGAAGACTGTAAGAGGAACAGTACTTCCCCTTTTGATGCGACCAGAGTCGGATGCGGACGAATTGCAGAGAGCTGCTGAGCAAAAAATGAAGGCCTTCGACAGAAATTTACATGGTGGTCCCTACGTACTGCTCTACCCTGACGGTACAAAGATAACTAATATACCAGGAACAGAAGTACCCTTCACTCTAAACGAGTACAAAGAGGTAGTGGGGAAGGCCTACCAACGTATCACACTGTACATGTGTACAGCTGAAGATTTCTTTACATCTTGTAAGTAATTGTGAAATGAATTACCAACCAAGAAGAGCTTTTTTAATTGATTTGTTTGTCAAGGAAAGCACTCTGTTGTTCTGAGTAGTCTAAAATCCTCTTATACCTGTTCTTGTATTTCACAGCTCAGGAAACCAGCTCTGAATCCAACTCATCGGATTCAGAGGTGATCATCATGAGTCCAACTTCTGCAGAATTCAATGCAGCTGATACATTAGTGAGTACTACATTTTTTGTATCTTAGATCGCTTATATTGTAAATTCTATCTGGAAGTGAAAATGTTTCTAGATTTCACATAGACGGCATATTTTTACGATGAAACATGTCCCAAAATAGCATTTTAAATTGCGGTAAATGTTGCAGCGTCCTGGCTTACACATATTATACAAACTTAAGAAAACAACTTTATTTAGTGCAGATCCCTGCAAAATCACACAATAATAATGTGTATGTTTTTCACTGAAAGTAATAATGTAAGAAGGATCATTCCCCCTGGCGCAAATCACATACACTTTCTGTTAGAATAATAGAATTCAATATTTATGTTCAAATGTGTTAAGCTCTAGTTCTGTCAAATTTGAAGTGTCACACTGATATATTGTTTTTTACTTCCAGGTATGGGAACCTGCAGAGTCAGGCAGTGATTCAGCAGCTCCGGTAATTGTGGCTCCAAAACATTGTCTTTTGTTCACATTTAGCCTTGTCTGGAAATATTGTCACACAATTAATGTCTTAAACTACATGAAATAACGTGTCACACTGACCCAGAGATCCACGTTTGTGTACATTAGAATAGTCTTTTCTTTCTAAATCAGCCCTCAGATAGCCATGATTTAAAATACTTCAACTTACCTGTCCCATCCCTGTTATGGTTTGTGATTCAGGTCTTATTTTCTGACTCACAAGAGGGCCCAGGAACATCAGGAGGTGTGCTGGAAACTGCGTGCTATAGGTATTATACTTTCCTTTCTACAATTCAAGTATGTTTTATATGAAAACATCAACAATGTAAACTTGTGTATGTCAATTTCTCAGCAAATATACTCAGCTGTATGCGCCCATTGTAATAGAGGATAAGGATGACTCAGACAGTGTTGAGTGCAGTCATGACATTCCAGAGGATACAAAGTAAGAGAAAAGTTACCCTTACTTCAACTGTGGTTGTTATTTTTCCTGATCAAAAATGTGTGCTATGGTGTACCATTTAACATGGTCATAATTTATCTGATGACAGGGTGGACCAGCAATCACTTTCTGAGATAACTGCAAACCTGGCCCTAGAGATTGACCATCGAGCTGTCAGCAGATTTAACATCTGTCGCTCGAACATCTGGGATGGAGCAGTCAGAGGATTCAAAAGGGCAACATTCTCAGAAAAGAAAGACATCCTGGTGAAATTCTCTGACGATGAAGGGAGGTTTGAGGAAGGTCTCGATACAGGTGGCCCCAAGAGAGAATTCCTCTCCCTTCTCATGAAAGAGCTGAACAAACGGCCCATATTTGATGGACCTGTGGAGAGCCGCTACCTGGTCTACAATTCAACAGGTTCTGTTTTGTGTATAATGTTTTAAAAGAACCCATATTTCAACCTTGCAGTGTTTTCAAATATAGAAACTGATTTAATATTTCTTTATTCTGCATTATCTTGGACAGCTATCAGAGAGGATGAGTATTATTTAGCAGGGAAGATGATTGCTGTGTCCATTGTGCATGGTGGACCTGGTCCTAATTTTCTGTCAGAGGATCTGGTCAGCTACATCTCAGGGCAGAGCAGTTTCAAGGCATCTGTCGGAGACATTACAGATGAGGAGATAGGGAAAGTCCTACAAGAGGTATGAGAAGGGTGTGAAATTCTAGAATAGGTAAAGAGAGAGTTTTGTCCACTTAAACCATTCTTTCAAGATATACTTCTGGCATTACCATTTTTTATAATTACGTGTCATATTTGAAATGTGTGGGACTCTGTTATCTCTTCTTTTAGATTCAGAATTCACCCTCAGTGGAGATCCTTCAGGACTTGATGATACGGAACAGTGCCATGTTGCAGACTGCTGGGTGCTTCAGACATGTCAGGTCATGTGAAGAAAAAAAAATGATAGTAGAGGATTACCTGAAGTGGTACATAATCCACAGGAACAACACTGCAATCGAAAGGTAGGTTTTTGTATTTCATTGTTATTGCTAAAATAATTATGAAAAACGTGTTGCTGTTGTCCCATTTTCTTGCTTACTTACTTCTACATGATGCACATGTATCTTTGCATGCATCTTTTAATTGTATTTTAGATTCAAGGCTGGACTTGAAAGTTTGCAGTTTCTGACAGCTCTGCAGCAGCATCCGACGGTCCTGACCCCTGCTCTCTGTCATGCCGATGTGAAGCTGTCTGCTGCAGAGATGGAAAATCTGTTCCAGCCTGAATTTAGTCAACAGGGAAGCAACAGAAGGGCTCAGGAAGAGAAAGCTATGAGTTACTGGGCAGATTATCTTCTCGATTGTGAAGGTTAGTCAATTTGCTCTTGTCTGATTTTTATACACACAGATTATAAAGAGTTCCGGTGTTGATGTAGATAGTATTTACTGTCAATTGATTCCAATGTTCTCTACTTTTTAGAAAATGACAGCTCAGTGACCTTGGAGGAGGTGTTAATGTTCGCTACAGGTGTGCCATGTGTGCCTCCTGCTGGTATGAGTCCTCTGCCACGCCTTCAGTTCCTATGTTCTACAACGTCAACATTCCCAATGGCAAATACCTGTGCCAACATTTTAAAGCTTCCTCTTTTGGACACTTATGGTGCCTTCAAAGCCAACATGAACTTTGGCATTAATAATTCCCCCGGCTTTGGGTGCCTTTAAACAATTAAATAACTTGTGGTAAAAGTTAATGTTCCCACACACAGTAGCTACACAGTCCGTTGTTTTAATGTTGCGATCTGTCAGACCAAAATGTTGTGACGTAAGAGAGATGTGAGTATTTTTCATGGCAGATTTGTCCTATTTCATATCTAACATGTGAACAACACCACACATTTGTATTGTATTGTTATTATATTCTCGTTAGGTAGGTAAGGTAGACCGTGGTTAAATCAAGAGTTCAGAACATGTGTTAAGATGTTTTACAAATATTTACATAAACAGTAAATAAAGACTGCAAAAGGCACCTTGTTGTGCAAATGTGCCAATTTTGTTTTGCCCATTTTATCAACATGTTTTTACATGGACTTTGTGAAAGAGTAAAGCTGAATGATTTTCATTAAATGGTTTAAAAGTGTTTCATTTTAACGTAAGGACTTGTTTTTCTACGTAAGGCATATATGTTACACACTCGCTACAAAGATGACACGGCTGTAGCTGGTTCACAAGATTTTATTCTCAGATCCACTGTGAAAACAGAAATAACAGTAGCATATGTGACTGATGCAATGAATGAATGTTATTGTTGATTCATCAATTTGTTATGGGCTGTGTCTGAAATCACTCAATACTCCCTATATAGAATTCCCTATATAAGGAGTAGGGAGTAGTGAATGAGAGTGATTTCGGACACGCCTTGGTCTTTAAAATGTCAGAAAGTGAAGCCTCACAGAGAACAAATTAATCCAGCAAATATTCTAATTTTAGAGGCTGGAACCTGCTTATATTCAAAATTAAAATCAATTACCAAAATATTAGGTGTATAATCTTCTGACGATCGACCATTCAACTGATAACACGGATGTAACACTAAACATGTTTTACAGAATACATGAATATGCTGTATGTTTATTTAAACAAAGAAAGGTTTCAGTCTAATGACTTATGCAAAGATACAAGCTGAATATTTCACTGGACTTATCTACTCAGAATTGCAGCATTCTAAATAATATTCAACCTACATTGGAAACTTGTACACACAAAAAAGGTTCTGGGGGGCTGGTGGGGCAATGTATTCTACACTCCAGACATGTTTTTCATGGAAATGTAATTCTGAACAGCAGCTGTCCAGTTCACTGGTGGAGCCAACCCACTCCGTCTTTGCAAGTCCACAAAATGCATCTCCAGATTCTCATCACCACACAAATTGTACTGGGATGATGCTTGCATGATGCCATCAAAGTGGTGTAGGGCTTCCCAGGACACTGGAAATCCACACTCCCTTCCGCCAAACCTATGACCAGTCATAAATTGAAACATGAGTCAAGTGATTACAAATGGATCATTTAACCCCCCAAACATGCTAAATAAGCATTATAACTAAAACTCCATTGAGTCAGTTCTTCGTTAATTAAATCCTAAACAAAGAGCTTTGACTTGAGAAATTAATCTCAGGTTGACAGCAGCTCTTTCAGTCAAATATGGTCATTCTACTCACTTTCTAACACAAGGTACTTTTTGGAATTGAGTAAGATAAATCGACAGAATAGCTTTGGATATCTTCTGATTTAGGTTTTGTGTTGGAATCCATTTTTAGTCGTTTAAGACTTGAAATCATTTTGAAATAATGAGTTTTCAGACTAAATGAATCACGTTATTTATCAAGTGACAAACTTGTCATATTGGGCTGATACACCAAATGATATGAAGTCAGATATATTTTAAAGTAATATTACCAAACAATTTGAATACAAACCTGTGAGGCAGGTGGTACATGGCATCAGGTTTACCTGATGGACACTGAGACAGGCGAACAGGTCTGATGGTGTGGTTGTTCCACAGCTGTCTGTACTCATCGAGGTCTTTTTGGAAGATGCCCAAAAACACATATCGCAGCAGACACTTGTGCTCATGGCTCCCATTGAAGAGGTGCCTCTCTCTAAGGTCACTGAAGAGCTCGATCCAGAACTGAGTCCTAATGGTGGAATTCAAAACTTTTGTATTTCATGAAAAAAAGACAACTTCAAGTAAAAAGTCACAATATTTCTAGAGATGTTGAACATTTCTTGGTGCGCTCCTACATTATTTCATTTGGGAGCACATAAACTCCCTTGGGAAAATGTTAGTGTACAGCTCTAATGTAATTTCACAATTTTTTTCATCCAGATAGATTTAAAGTATTTGGGCACCTCTGTAACACACACACACACACACACACACACACACACACACACACACACACACACACACACACACACACACACACACACACACAATTGGACCTGACCTTAAAAGGCTATACCTTTGCTTTCTGAAGAAAGACCACCAACTCTCGATGCGCTGGTTTGCAGTTGAGGTACCATACATGTGACTGAGGGCTCCTGCAAAATCATCTGTGTGTTGAGATCGTAATGTGCAGTTAATGGCTGCCATAGTGCCGTTTTCAGTTCCACAGTCAGTGCGAAGGCGGGCTGGAAGTAGTCCAAACTCCGATACACACTGCAGGTAGTACTGCGCAATGATGCCCGGATCGTTGTTAGTGCTGCCACTCCTGAGCCACATAACTTTCCTTGAAAAGCCGTCGATGCAGCCACTGATGGCAATACCAAAGGGTTTAAGTTTATCATATCCATCAGCGTGCCACACTTGGTTTGGTCCTGCTGTGACGTATCCCCTTCGGACAAACCTTCGCCTGGAACGAAGTTGAACACCAGATGGATCTAGTCTGGAAATCGTCTGTCTAACATCCTCCCTTTTTACTGTCAGGTGATACTTTTGTTGCAATGTCTGCCACATAGCTCTGTAACCCAACAGCCGACCCGAGCCTCTCAGTTCATGTGCAACAGTTTGGTGTACAGTGCCAATGGGAGTGTAGTCTGTCCTTCTTGTTAAGCCAGCGTTCTGTAGCCTCCTCTTTAAGGTCCTCAGACTAAGAAAAATGTTGTGTCTTTTTTCTAGAAAATCAAGTATCACTTCATAAGCGTGTCCCTCCGTGAAGTACTTGTGGATGAGGCCTGCCTTGATTCCTTCATTAGATGCTGTGACTGAAGGGAAAAGACAACAGTGTCATTAGGAATGAAACTTAATAACAAAAAACCTATTAAGAAAAAAATGAAAATGTATCAGTAATGAGGAAAATACCTGAAAAGTTTGATGCATAAGTGTATGTTTTCAGTATGTTCAATGCGTGAACAATTCCAGACATGAGGAGCAAAAAAGAAGAGAAATAAACAGGCAAAGGACAACATATTGGGATACTTACATAATTGGTAAGGATAAAAATACATATCAATCTAGAGGTAGCAAACAAAAAGGTACCCTTTTAATGCCTGTATTTGTGCATAAACGCATCAGAAGGCTCAACCCTCCGCACATGAAGGAGCACATAATTGGTCAACTTTGGTATTTCACCTGATTTTTTTACTTGTTGGCATTTTTTTTTATCAGTAGTTCTAAATCATGTTGAAATTGCCATGACTTACAATAATATGTGTATAGCATATATTAAAATGGCAACAAATCATATACAAATAAGACATTATCACTGTACTGGTGAAATTCTTGACTTTTAAGGAGGAGCTTACCATCTTCGAGAAAGGGAGCCAAACATTCAATGTTGCTGCCACAGGAGCCGCAAAACCTCCCAAAACACCCAGCAGTCCCACAATATGGACAATACATTGCCTGTGGAAAAAGAGCAATGTGAATGTTATTCATTTGCAATTAAGTAACAGCTACTTGGTAAGCTATTGCAGCAGGTAATGTTACCTGCAAACAGCTGACACTAATTTAACAGCAGATATCAGCTGCAATCACTTAATATCTGAACCATGCATCTACAATGTCAAAATACATTAAAAAAAAAAGAAAGATTTAAAGCCAGTACACTTCTCAAAGGAAGCACGTCTTGGATAGGATAGAGACCCTTCTCTATCTCTAAGCAGGATAAGAGACCCTCATTTATCTCTAGACAGGCACATTTAGATGACATGTTGATGGAGTCAAGATTGACTACAGGATGTTAGTGAAGATCTGTACTTGTATGTATTCAATATAGGGCTGGGCAACGATTATAACACGTTATCTTGCCCAGCCCTAATTCAGTAAAAGTTGTTCCTTCAGAGCATGTTGAGGAGAGGACCCGAGCTCGTCTGTTGAATAAAGGCATATTCAACTTACTTTGTGTGTCTTAGCATCATCTTTAAGTCCCGGTCGGCTCAGATCCGTTTGTTTAGAAAACAGCTAACGTTAGCAGATAAAAGTAGCTATGTTCTACTAACATTATACACTACACACATAATCTGCTCCCACACACAAAATAACGTCATTTAAAGTCATAAATACGGCAGCGACAGATATTATCTACATCCTGTGTAACTTTAACATTATAAACTTACCCATGAGATGTTTCCCGGAGATCCCCCAGCCTTCTTCTTCTCTCGCATAAAAAACCGCATGTGCATCAGCAATAATAGTCCCCGGTAATTCACTTCCGTTGTGGCTTTTTTATTTGCATCGCGGCGTTTTTTATTTGCAGCGTTTTTTTTATTTGCAGCGTTCTTTTATTTGCAGCACCCTGGCCTCTCAGGGCCACCGTAGATGATGATGACGTGACGTCATCAGCTCGCGCAACACAGAAGTTAAACAACACCGTAGAGTGAACGAACTCACACGAGAGAGAAAACACCAAGATGAAAAAATCTGATCCATCTCATTTACAGACGAACATTTCTGCTAAAGACCGGGCAAAGCAGTACCCCAATGTCTTTCACAAAAGTGGGGGGAAACTATTCTGCACCCCGTGCAACTGTGTGTTGGAGCATAAGAGAAAGTCGACGGTGACGACCCACTTTGATTCATTCAAACATTCGAAAATGCTTTCTGCTGCTGCGGACAAGAAAGCCAAACAACTCACGTTCACCGAGGCATCAACCTCCAAAACGCTTTCGAGGGCTACAAGAAACAAAGTGAGTAGCCTAAAAGATTGAAGCTCAGATAACGAACGAGTAAATGAAAACAGAATGAGGCGGAGAAGTGTGTGTGTGTGTGTGTGTGTGTGTGTGTGTGTTTGTGTGTGTGTGTGTGTGTGTGTGTGTGTGTGTGTGTGTGTGTGTGTGTGTGTGTGTGTGTGTGTGTGTGTGTGTGTGTGTGTGTGTGTGTGTGTGTGTGTGTGTGTGTGTGTGTGTGTGTGTGTGTGTGTGTGTGTGTGTGTGTGTGTGTGTGTGTGTGTGTGTGTGTGTGTGTGTGTGTGTGTGTGTGTGTGTGTGTGTGTGTGTGTGTGTGTGTGTGTGTGTGTGTGTGTGTGTGTGTGTGAGAGAGAGAGCGAGAGAGAGAGAGAGAGAGAGTGATTAAAATAGCCCAATTGCTTTTACAATAAATAAACATTGAATGTGTTTAATTGAATAGGAAAGGGGTTTAACGTTAGTGGCAGGTTGTGTGTGAGAGAGAATAAATAAGACAGCCCAATATTTAAAAAATACATATTCTTTTTTGCAACTTTACGCATATTTCGCAACTTCCCGCAATTTCACCGCATACAATCACATAAAAAACCCTGCATGTTTAATCGCATAATTAAGGATTTTTAGCCCGCATAATCGAGGATGTTAGCCCGCGTTTTTCTGGAGGGTCTATCTTGCTATCTATCTATCTTGCTATCTTGCTATCTATCTATCTCTCTATCTCTCTATCTATCTATCTATCTCTCTATCTATCTGTATCTCTATCTATCTATCTATCTATCTATATCTCTATCTATCTATCTCTCTATCAATCTATGC
Source organism: Notothenia rossii (assembly GCF_949606895.1). Taxonomy (NCBI): domain Eukaryota; kingdom Metazoa; phylum Chordata; class Actinopteri; order Perciformes; family Nototheniidae; genus Notothenia; species Notothenia rossii. The sequence goes on from NC_136909.1 coordinate 70,107,319, forward strand.
TATCTATCGCTATCTGTATGCTATCTATCTTGCTATCTATCTATCTCTCTATCTCTCTATCTCTATCTCTCCTATCTATCTCTCTCTCTATCTATCGTATGTATATCGCTATCTACCCGCTCAACAACCTCGTAGACCGGAAGTTTACAACCGCACACTCAATGAACCGGAAGTTGATGCCATCTTGTGCAACTAGCCTATACATAATTTTTCCGAAATAAGGTCCCACGGAGGTCAACCGGAAGGGGAGGGACTTCGCCACTGATGGTCCGCTGTAACGGTGGTGGACTCATCAGAACAGATTGGGCGAGCTGACCACTGGGCCTCACAGGGAGGGGGGGCAGGAGTTCCAACAAGCCGTTTAGGACACAGATTGAACACACATGCTATACAGAGATGCTGTATGAGAAACCAATGTGAGTTTGGAAAATTGCACAATATAAATCTATTCTAGTAGACCTCAACAATGGAATTATGATCAGTGGAAATGGCCATGACATGGGACCTTTAAGGCAGTGTTTCTGTTGGGGGTTGTAAGCATTAAGCTAGCACTGTTGTTAGCGCTAGCACTTTTATCATGCACGGTTTCGGTTTTAGCGTCAGCGCTAGCTAACGTTAGCCACCCAAAACCGTGCAGGATAGGCTAAAGTGCGAATGGTAATCTTGATGTGAACACAAACACTGAGCGAGGCTCCAACGGTAGTCTTTATTTGATTCCATATTCAAAGGTTTGCGTTTATTTATTAATCAATCATCGAAGCAGTCACCAGAAACTTGCAAGACAGTGTGTTAAAGGGCACATGTCATGGCCATTTCTACTGATCATTACATTACATGTCACTTGTTAGACGCTTTTATCCAAACAATACATACTCAATACTGTGGGCAATCCCCACAGGAGCAATTTGGGGTGAATTGTCCAGGGAGACAACGACATGCTGACTGCAGTGGGGTTTGAACCTGTGACCCCCTGATCTGATCACCAACGCTCAATCACTGCACCACACGCCAGGGCTGCACGAATTTGGAAAATATGTAATTGACATTTTTCTGACAAATATTGCGATTCGATTTGCGATATTTGTTTTTAAGCGACCCAATGGAAGTTTATTGTAAAATGCGGCCATATCTCCGGCTAGGAAGGTCGCATCAACATGCTCCGTCTCTAGCACCCCCGCAGCTCGAGCTACGAGTGAAAGAACTAAACTTACATAAAACTTCCGTTGGGTTGCTTCAAAGTCAAGCTTCAGTTTAAAGTGGACCTATTATGCTATATTGGAAAAATATATTTTAGGGCCATACGTATACAAAACATGTCTGTGAAGTGTTTTGCTTAAAATACCAAACAGTTCACCCATTGTAGCCATGCCTCATACTGCTGATACCCCTCTCTTTGCAGCCCTGTTAGAGAAAAGCGGATTTTGGGTCCTTAGCTTGAAGAAAAAAAAAGAGGAGGCGGAGCTAATGCCTGATCAGAATTCTACCGGAGATAAAGTTAAATTCTGCTGTGATAAAACACCATCTGTTCTAAACCACATCAAAGATTATTTCTGAAACAGCATGGAGCTCAAATGCTTTTTCTCTTGCGGGTTTATCACAAGGTGAGTTTCTTTTTGTATTTCCTGCTTTTTAAACACATGTTAAACACAAGATCTTTAGCATCTAAAGCAATATTGATAAATGATTTAATATCAGATTATAATACTGATACTGTATATGCTGTCTCACTGAAACTTGGTTGAGACATGAAGAATATGTCAGCATAAATGAAGCCACTCCACCCAGCCATATCAATACTCATATTGCTCGAGTCGAGAACACAGGCCGAGGAGGTGGAGTTGCAGCAATCTTTGACTCAAATGTACTTATCAATTCAATTATACCTACTTTGAAAGCCTTATTTTTAGTCTTACGCATCCGACTGTAAAACTTTGCAGTCAATCTATTTGTTACAGTGTACCGTCCACCAGGTCCATATTCAGAATTTTTATCAGATTTCTCTGAGTTTTTATCAACTTTGGTACTTAAAACCGAGTGTAAATAAACCAACCCACTGTTATAATCACACTCTCGACCTTGTTCTGACTTATGGTATTGAAATAGAGGCAACTATTAGTCAAACCGCATAATCCTGCTTTATCCGACCATTTTTTGTCAACTTTTGAAGTACTGTTACTAGACTACAAAGCATTAGTCAAAAGCTCCTGCAGCAGAAACCTATCTGTTAATGCTAACCTATCTGTTAAATGTAAGGAAGAGATTCCATCATACTTAACTCGATAGCATGTCTGCATGTAGGGGAGGAAACTTATACGAAATGTACACCACCCCAAATTGATCATATTGTTGATAGTGCTACAGATGCGCTGCGAATAAAATTGGACTCTGTTGCTCCTATGAAAAAGAAGAAAATAAAACAACATAGACTAGCTCCATGGCATAATGCCGAAAACCACAAATAAAGCAAAACTCGAGACAACTTGAAAGGATATGGCGTTCCACTAAACTTGAAGAATCTCGTTTAATTTGGCATATTACTCTCAATGAATATAAGAAAGCACTACGTAAAGCGAGAGCAGCCTACTACTCTTCATTAATAGATTAGAATAAGAAAATGCAAGATTTCTTTTCAGCACTGTAGCCAGGCTGACAGAGAGCCACAGCTCGACTGAGCCTTCTATTCCCATAGCACTCAGTAGCAAGGATTTGATGTGCTTTTTTAATAATAAAATTGTTACTCTTAGAAACAAAATCAATGACCTCTTGTCTTTGACCAGTATAGCGTTATCAACAGCTCCCGGAAATGTAAGCTCTAATATTACACTAGATAGTAAACTAGAATGCTTTTCAGCCATGAACCTTGAACAATTAAATTCAATGATTCTTTCTTCTAAACCATCAACGTGTATCTTAGACCCGATTCCAACTAAGCTGTTAAAGGAAGTTTTTTCATTAATTAGCACTTCTTTATTAAATATTATGAATGTCTTTATTATCAGGCTATGTTCCACAATCATTTAAAGTTGCAGTAATAAAACCTCTTAAGCACAACCTCGATCCAGAGGTTTTAGCCAATTATAGACCTATTTCTAATCTCCCGTTCCTCTAAAAGATTCTTGAGAAAGCGGTCGCAAAACAGTTGTGTGATTGCTTAAAAAACAATTATTTATTTCAAGATTTTCCGTCTGGCTTTAGAACACATCATAGCACAGAGACAGCTCTGGTTAAAGTCACAAATGACCTTCTAATAGCCTCTGACAAGGGACTTGCCTCTATTCTTGTTTTGCTCTATCTCAGTGCTGCATTTCATAATATCGACCATGACATCCTATTGCAAACAACTGCTTTAGGCTGTTTAGGTCCTATTTGTCTGAACTCTCAGTTTTTTTGTGTCAACAATGAATCTTCCATG